>NC_142034.1:93535903-93696717 GCF_982192425.1 Myodes glareolus
CACGACGAGCCGGCGTCTGGGCCCCAGCGCGGGGTCAAGGGGCCGTTGGGGCCCGACGCTCCTCGCGGCTGGTCAGATGAGCCCGAGGAACACGCCCAGCTTCAGCGGTGGCCAGAGGGACCCAACGCGCCAATCTGCTGGCCCGAAGAGGTAGAGGAGCCTGACGCTCCTAGTCGCTGGGTCAAAGCGCCCAACGCCCCTCGCTGTTGGTCTCAGGAGCCCGACGTATCCTGCCACTTGGTCAAGGAGCTGGAAGAACCCGACACCCCTCGCTGCCGACCCCAGGAGTCAGACGCACAGTGCCACTTGGTCAAGGAGCTGGAACAATCCGATGCCCCTCACTATTGGCCCCAGGAGTCAGACACACAGTGCCACTTGGCCAAGGAGCTAGAGGAACCCGACGCCCCTCGCAGCTGGTCCCAGGAGTCAGACACTCAGTGCCCCTTGGCCAAGGAGCTGGAAGAACCCGACGCCCCTCGCTGCCGACCCCAGGAGTCAGGCGCACAGTGCCACTTGGTCAAGGAGCTGGAACAATCCGATGCCCCTCACTGTTGGCCCCAGGAGTCAGACGCACAGTGCCACTTGGCCAAGGAGCTAGAGGAACCCGACGCCCCTCGCTACTGGCCCCAGGATCCAGATGCACAGTGTCACTTGGCCAAGGAGCTGGAACAATCCGACGCCCCTCGCTGCTGGCCTCAGGAGTCAGACACTCAGTGCCCCTTGGCCAAGGACCTGGAGGAACCCGACGCCCCTTGCTGCTGGCCTCAGGAGTCAGACACTCAGTGCCCCTTGGCCAAGGACCTGGAGGAACCCGACGCCCTTTGCTGTTGGGCCCAGGAGCCAGATGCACAGTGCCACTTGGCCAAGGAGCTAGAGGAACCCGACGCCCCTTGCTGCTGGCCCCAGGAGCCAGACGGACAGTGTCACTTGGCCAAGGAGCTGGAACAATCTGAAGCCCCTCGCTGCTGGCCTCAGGAGTCAGACGCTCAATGCCCCTTGGCCAAGGAGCTGGAGGAATCCGACGCCCCTTGCTCCTGGCCCCAAGAGCCCGACGTACCGAGCCTTTTGACTAAGGAGTGGGAGGAATCCAACTCACCGTGCCTCTTGGCAGAGGAACTGGAAGAGCCTGACGCCCTTCCCTGCTGGCCCCAGGAGCCCGATGCACCGTCCTTCTTGGTCGAGGAGTTGGAAGAGCCAGACGCCCCTTACTGCTGTTCTCAGGAGGTGAACACAGGGTGCCTCTTGGCCAAGGAGACAGAGGAGCCTGACGCTCCCCACCTGTGGCCGGGGAAACCCGATGTACCGTGCCTCTTGGTCAAGGATCCGGAGGAATCCGATGCACCTCGTTGCTGGCCCGAGGAGCCCGATGCACCCAGCTCACCGTGTTTCTGGGGCAATGAACCAGAGGAGTCCGACGCATCTCGTTGTTGGTCGGAGGAGCCCCAGGTGCTGTGCCTCTGGCCGGAGGAGCAGAACGCAACGCTGTGCTGGCAGGAGGAGCCGGATGCGCCCTGCTTCTGGCCGGAGGAGCGAGAGGAACCCAGAGTTCCATGTCTCCAGTTTAAAGAGCCAGAGAAGCCCAAAGTCCCGTGCAGCTGGCCGGGGGAGCTGGAAGACTGCCGCCCTACGCGGGGCTTACCCCTAGAGCCTTTGCCCTCCGAGGGCGAGCTGCTTCAGGCATGTCCCGGGCCACCCTCGGACCCAGGCCCGGCGTTGTCGCTGTCCAGCGAGCCCGGGACAGCCCAGGAGGAGGGTGCGCGCCTCAGGACGGTGTTCGACGCCCTGGACAGGGATGGGGATGGCTTCGTCCGCATCGAGGATTTTATCCAGTTCGCTACGGTCTACGGGGCGGAGCAGGTACGGTTCTGGTAGGGAGAGGTATTTTGCTAATTTCTATTTAGGGTAGTTTTCTGGAATTCTTCCCTTTTAGAGGAAGGTATATCCAGTAGTCAGGCGTCCCCTCCTATAGCGTTACTCTTGCTACTTATTTCCTAGAACCGGGTGTGGGAAACCGTCTTCAGTGCGTCGCTTCTGCCACCCTTGTTAGGACATCAGAGGCCAGACTTGTAGATGCCTCTTGAGTAGTTTACTGTGTATCCTGTTTGTTGTACTCGGGTTTGTTTGAGAGACAGTGCAATTAGAAGCCAGAAGGACTTAGGAATAAAAAATTGCTGGAGATGTAGATCAGTGGAAAAAGCATCTACTTCAAGCTCGGGGCCTGGAGCTCAGTCCTTTGAACCACCTAAAGGATTTCTGCTCTGCAGTAAAGTGACAAAATCAACACGCACAAAAATAAATCTTAAGCTGGGCGTGATGGTGCATGCTTGTCACCCCAGCATTTAGAAGGCTAAGACAGCATTGCTGCAAGCTGAAGACTAGCTTAGTCTGCATAGTGAGTTCAAGACTAAGTTGGTCTTCAGAGTAAGATCCTGTTTCAACACACACACATGCATGCCTGCACACACCAGAGTACACAAGAGTTAGTTCTGCACCATGATCAAGAAAAAGAGAGAAATGAGCCCAGGAGCTTCATGACAAGTGCCAGAGCTAGCAGAGCTCTCAGGGCCTCCTCTCTTACGGGAGTGGAGAGGGAGAGATGTGTGGAAAGGTGACAGGTGCAGTTCATGTGCAAAGGTCTCACACATTTACTGCCCGTTCTTGGGGGAAGCTGGTTCTGAGACCAAGCCCTGGCTGTCCCCTTCAGCACTTTGTGTTGGCTGAAGATGACAGCAGGGCTGTTTGCTCTGCTAGTAACCTAGAAGACATCAGCTAGGTTACATGTTCTCCTTTATTTTATTTATTGGTTGGAAGTCTCTGAAAAGACATCAGTTAGGTTATATGTTTCCTTTTATCTTACTTATTGGTTGGAAGTCTCTGAAATTTTCATCTGTTCATCTTCATGTTATTCATTTTTCACACATGCAAACATTTGTTAAGTGGGTGTTCAAGTACATTTGCATGTTTGAGCTTAATTTTTTTTTTTTTTTTTTTTTTTTGGTGTTTTGAGACAGGGTTTCTTGTAGAGCAGGCTGGCCTCAAACTCACAGAGATCCATCTGCCTCTGCCTCCCGAGTGCTGGGATTAAAGGTGTGCGCCACCACCACTCGGTGAGCTTAATGGTCTTTAAGAAAAACGCTAAAAATAAGCAGGGTGTGGTGGCACCCAGCATTCAGGAGGCTAAAGCAGGAGGATGTCAAAATTGAGGTCAACCTAGATACATAACAAGACTTTCTCCAAAAGCCTAGAGGAAGAAAAAAGCAAAATTGATAGATTTCTATTAGTCATAATGTTAAAACCTCTGTTTGCAACATCTTTGGAACAGTTGGAAAGCACTGGGCCCTGGTTAACTCAGCTGACACCTGGGCCAGCCAGCTTCTGCCAGGCTTCACCGGTGAGCGCTCCCGCTGGCCTTTATCCATGGAGCTGCTTGGTTCTTATAGTACTTTCCTTCTTCCTGGCCAGAAGTCTTTCCAGTGCTTGGCAGTTGTTTACTGGTGTGCTGTGTCTTTAAACATACTCTTGCCTCCAGAGCCAGCTTACCGAGCCAGGCCAGAGCTGCATTTGCTCTGTACCATGCCCTGACTCTGCTATTACGTTTTCATGGTATCATTGCTGTAGTCCTCTGAGGTGGTAATTAGGCAGGCCCTTTTCACCCTTCCTCCACAGGTTGGAAGCTGGGAAAGGCTGTGTAGCTTCCCCAGGCCTCACTACGACTGGACTGGAGAGTCTCTTTTTCAGCTCTTAACCCACAGACGACTCTAGATGTAATGGTTGGGGATATTTCTGCCGCATCTTAGTTTAGTGAATTACACACAGTTATTGTTGAGAAATGTCTTTGGTCATTACCTCTCCAACTTGAGTACTTTGGGGAAAACTTGGCTACACTTATTGCCCCTGGCCTTAAGCTTCTTCCTCAGAGGGCCTCACTGTGCAATTCTGGCTAGCCTGGAACTCACTATATAGATCAGGCTGACCTCAAACTCATAGAGGCCCTCCTGCCTCTGCCTCCAGAGGGAGTCACTACTCCCAGTACCACACAATCTTGAATACAGACTAGAAATGGGTCGCAATTCTCTGCTCGGACAGTTCCTGGTGGAATTTGCAGTTTGGGAAGCCCTGATGGCCAAGGATTTGCTGGCATAGAGAGTGGAGGAAATCTCCTAGGTCCTTTTGCTTTTTAGTAGCTCAAGAGGAAGAGATGTTGGTTGACTTAGCCTCCTGGGGTTGTTTTTTCGTTCTGTGAGTGGTCTTACTGTTTGCAGGAGATAATACAGAAAGGAATCTTTTTGTCAGTGTAAGATGAGGCCGGTAGCCCTCATGGCTCAGACATGCTGAATACATTATAGAGGAGCAAAGACAGGAATATTAACCAGTAGTGCAGAAGTTTAGAGAAACGAAGCATTCCCACAATATATATGTATTTTGAAATTTTTAAGATGAAAAAAATCTTGAATATACATAGTAGAGAGAGCTGGTGAGTGATGGCCCTAGAGCTCTCAAGTCCCAGTGGTTTCAGGAGCTAACTCATCTGTGAACATTTAAAGGATTTATTTTATTACTTTTTATGTGTCTGTGTGAGAATACTCGGCAGGGGCCTGCCTGCAAAGCTGGACCTACAGGAGGCTGTGAGCCGCTTGGCTTGGGTGCTGGAACGTGAACAGTCTCTAGAAAGGCAGCAAGCCCTCAATCACTGAGTCAGCTCTCCAGCCCCTCCACCTTTCAACGCAGATTGCTGACGCTTTGTAATTGTTATCTGTAAATGATTCTGTATTTATCTAAAAAATTGAGGTGGTTTTTTGGTGACACTGGGTCTCACTCTGTAGCCTTGACTGGCCGGTTAACTCAGGGTTTACTTATCTCTGCCTTCCAGGTGCTAGAATTAAAGGCGCACACCTCCTAGCCTAACCTAGGCCTAACTTAAACTAAGGTTTCTTTTTCTTTTTTACATTTATTTTGGGTGTGAATGAACAGGAATGCTTAGACTTGTGTGAGGGTCAGGGGACAGCTTTCAGGAGTTTGGTTAACTTCTGTATTTGTTGTCAGGCCTCAGGCTTGGCGGTAGGCACCCGACCTACTACTGAACTTTTTCACTACCCTCTGTGCTGTGGAGGGTAACCTTGAGCCCCTAATCTGCCTGCCTCCACCTCCCAAGTGCTGGGATTCTGAATGTTAACCACCGAACTGGGCTTCAGTGTCTTTTATGTAATATGTTTATGAAGATAGTGTTTTCAATTATTAAGCAGGTTGTCTGAATTTTTTATAGAGCACTCCCATTTATAATAGAGATGACTGTCATGTCCCTCTCTGTCATGGTCTGTGTGGATCTTATTACCTCACCTGGTGGCATATCAGGTGTGGTGTAAAACCATCCAGTGTCATTCTCAACAGTCTGAAGGTGGAAGAAGGGGGAAGGGGCATGGTAGAATGTCTAGTTTCATAGTGCACGCTCGCGCTCTCTCTCTCTCTCTCTCTCTCTCTCTCTCTCTCTCTCTCTCTTTCTCTTATTTATTTATTTAGGCTTTTTGAGACAGGGTTTCTCTCTGTAACAGCCCTGACGTCCTGGAACTCACCCTGTAGACCAGGCTAGCCTTGAATTTACAGAGATCCACCTGCCTATGCCTCCCAAGTGCTGAGATTAAAGGTGTGCACCACCACCACCCGGCTCTCAGCATTTACTTTTTTTTTTTTTTCTTCTTGAGACAGGGTTTCTCTGTTTAACAGTCCTAGCTGTCCTAGAACTTGCTCTGTAGACCAGACTGGCCTCCAATTCACAGAGATTCACTTGCCCCTGCCTCCCAAGTGCTGGTATTAAAGGTGTGCGCCACCACACCTTCAACATTTACTTTTTAAGGGCCACTGATCCTTTCCAGAAAACACTACTGGTTGGAACCATGAGTACTCTGATTTTGGAAGTCATGGACTGCCCTCCATAGCACTTGCAGAGGATGCAGAAGTGAACTTATTTCTTCTGCACAGTGTTCCTGGTTCTTGTTCCTGCACTTTTGCCCTTGGGCATTTGGAAGTTCTTAGAGATAGTTGGTATTATGCTTAATTACTCCCCTGTTCTTTCTGGTCTCTGACCTAGCTTTGTGTTGGAATGAAAATGGGCATGTGTGATCTGACTTGGTGGCACATAACTTTAATCCTATATTTAGGAGACAGAGGCAGATGGATTTCTGTGAATTTGAGGCCAGCCTTGGCTATATAGCATGTTCTACGTCAGTCGGGCTACATAGTGAGATCCTGTCCCAGAAGGAAAGAAAGAAAGAAAATGGGCATGCATGAGCTTGGATATGTGTGGAAGTATTTGTGTGTTGGAGCGGGCTGTGTGTGTGAGTGACTGTGTACGAGAGTTTGCGGGAGTGTGTACTTCTGGATCCCTGTTGACTGAATTGCTAAAATCAGATGAAGTTCCTGTTTGTTCTTGGATAACAGATAGCTTTGTTAGCATCTAAAAAAAGAACTGTTTTGTATTCTAAAAGTAACACATGCTTATTATTAAACAAAGCACAGGAAAACAGTGGTGTAAAATATAAGACCATTTGGGCATGGTGGTTCAGAACTTTAATCTCAGCACTCAGGAGGCAGAGGCGAGCAGCTCTTGGTGAGTTGAGGCCAAACTGGTCTACATAGTAAGTTACATTCCAACAAGGGCTACATTGTATAAATAATTAAAATAAAAATAAAAATTGCAGAGTGGTGGTGTCACATGCTTTTAATCCCAGCACTTGGCAGGCAGAGGCAGGTGGATCTCCGAATTTGAGGCCAGCCTGGTCTACAGAGCAAGTTCCAGGACAGCCAGTGTATCTAGGGCGACACAGAGAAAGTGTCTCAAAAAAATCCAATAAATAAAAATTAAACAACAAAATAAAAATTATTATATGGGCCTGGAGAGATTATTCACTTGTTAAACACATATACTACTGCAGAAGACCCAGGTTTAGTTCCCAATACCCAGGCTCACAACTGCCTGTTAACTCCAGCTCAAGGAGGTGCAATGCCTTTGGCCTTTACAGGTACTGGAACACACACACACACACATATACCCACACACAGACACTTAATTAAAAATAATAAATATGTCTTTAAAATAAGTAATACAGAAGCCAAGTGTGGTAACCTTTTTCTCTAATACCAACCTTAAGGAGGCTAAGGCAGGAAAACTGATGTGAGTTCAAGGCCAGCCTTAGAGTGCAACCCTGTTTCAGTACCCACCAAAGGGAAAGAGACCCCTAACGATAACAGAATGTGTGATCAGTATCTCCTACCCTGAGATTATTACATGTTAGCACATTTCCTTTCTAAATTTTTTAAATTAAAATTTACCTTTATTTTTAGAGTTGTGAGACCCTATCTCTCTGTAGATTGCTGACCTTGAGCTCATGATCCTCGTGAGTGCTAGAAGAGGCATGTGTCTGTTGTAGGAGGCCACTGTTTGTTTCTTGGCCACCCAGACTCCCAAAATAACCACACAGAAACTGTATTAATTAAGTCACTACTTGGCCTATTAGCTCTAACTTCTTATTGGCTAGCTTTTGCATCTTATTTTAACCCATTTCCATTAATCTATGTATTGCCATATGGTTGTGGCTTACCAGCAAGGTTTGACATCTGTCTCTGGTGGCAGCTCCATGGATTCTCTCTGACTCCACCTTCTTCCTCCCAGCATTCAGTTTAGTTTTCCCCGCCTAGCTAAGTTCTGCCTTGCTATAGGTCCAAAGCAGTTTCTTTATTAATCAGCAGTAATCACAACATACAGAGGGAAATCCCATGTCACCTCTCCTTTTCTATTTAAATAAAAAGGAAGGTTTAACTTAAACAAAGTAAAATTACATATAACAAAAACAGTTATCAAGCAAGAATTACAGTCACAATATTTATATCTACTTTATCTTTTATCATAACGAAGGAAAACTAATAATAACTATTCTTCAACTTCATCAAAGACTCCAGAAGTGGGCTGGAGAAATGGCTCAGCGGTTAAGAGCACTTCCTGCTGTTCCAGAGGTCCCGAGTTCAGTTCTCAGCAACCACATGGTAGCTCACAGCCACCTGTAGTAAGATCTGGTGCCCTCTTCTGTACTGCAGAATGCTGTATACATAATGAATAAATAAATCTTTAAAAAAAAGACTTCAGAATGATATATTACTTAAGTAAATAGAAAGTGCACTGTAAACAACTTCCAAAACTCTAGAAATGACAGAGACATCTCACTGTCTGGATAGTCACTAAAAGTTCTTTTGTAATGTTGAGGGCATCCAGTCTTCAGCCTACAGTCCCATAGTATCCAGCAACTTTTCAATTTCAAAGACAGTTCCACCTATATTGGCAGTTTGTCAGTCACTTTCTTCTGTGTCCTGCAGAATGTCTGGCAGACTCTTTTGTGTAGCAGGAACCCCGAAGGACTGTCTCACCTTTAGTCAAGTTTAGCAGTCATTTCTCTGTGGGTCCTGCATATCTAGTTCATACAGTATAGCATTAAGCAGTCCAGGCAAAGCCAGTTTCTTGCCCACATGGCTAACCAACGCCATAAGGAGCCTCTTTGATGCCCATCATCCTCTTGAAGTAGATTGGTGCTGCCAGGAGCAAATGTGTCTCACTGTCATGAAAAGTCCTAACTTCGTAAAACATTTTAAATGCCACATTCTGAAGGTGTCCGAAAGATTTGAAGAATACCTGCCTAATCGAAATACATCTTTATATATCTAGAAAACCTAACTAACATGACTATAAGCTTGACTATTATGGATGACTATCTTTTAACCTATATTTCTTAATTATGCATTATATTTTAAAATAAGCTGCACAAATACAATACCTTAATCAAGAGCAGAAATATATATACTGTATAAAAAATTGACCTCAAATTTGTATTAATAAACCAAGATCTGTATCAATGCAAATCTTTATAGCATGTGCTACCATGTCAAATTTTTTCATTTTTTTTGAAACTGAAGTTTACTGATGTCTAGTTTGTTTAAACAAACTGTGTTTGTTTAAATTTTGCTTATTATTTTATGTGTATGGATATTTTGAACTACTGAGCCCCCTGCCTCTGCCTCCCAATATGTATTATAAAATATAATACATATAATACACATATATGTTAGTAGTTAGTATATATATATGTATATTTGCATATATATGCTATAATAATCACAGGCATGTGTTACCATGCCTTGCCATCTCATCTTTTTTTGCTTATATTTTGCTGAGATATATCACCTCCTGACTTATTCTCCTACACAGAGGCCCATGTGTACACACACCTTTTCAGGCTTGTAAAGGCAGATGTGAAATCCTTCCCCTCTATAAGTCATTGACCTAATAAGTGGAACATTGTTCACATGAGAACTTTGTAACTGTTGTTTAGGTTACATTAAGCAGTCTGCCAGTAAGCTGATTACTCATACTTTTTAAAGTTAAATGGTAATTTTAATTTTACTAACTCAGCACCAATAAAAGTGAACAAAAGTCCACTTGATTAGTAAGATTAAAATTTTCTCTAAAGAAAACCAAACAAACAAACAAACAAAAAAAAGAAAACCAAACAAGAAGATCATCTTTCTTGCTGGCAGTGGTGACAGGAGGCAGAGATAGAGGCAGGTGGATCTCTGTGAGTTCGAGACCAGCCTGGTGTACAAAGAGAGTTCCAGGACAGCCAGAGCTACACAGAGAAGCCCTGTCTCGGAACACCAGAAGGAATATCATCTTTCTCACTTACAGCTCAGGTTTTGGGGGAGAGAACGGAGAATAGCTGGCTTTCTGCTTCTCCTCTGCACAGGCTCTCACTGTGCAGCCCACACTGCCCTCAGCCTCCCAAGGCTTGGATCACTGTGGTTTCTCAATGGATTCTTGATGCTCTTGGGCCCTGTTGAGTTTGATCCTGATTATGCTAGTGGAGGAACTTCGGATCTTTCGGTTAGTTGTCTCTGCAGCTGGGTGGAACTCAGGATCTCACATGTGAAAACAGTGTTCTTACCACAGAGCTCCATCCTCTCCCAGCATTCCCAAGCTGTCCCCAGCCTGTTGTCATTGTGACACTATGTTCTCATCTACAGAATTCACTCCAGAACCATGCAATTGAGTTAACAAACAACCCTCCCCACCCACAAAACAAAACAAAAAACCCAGAAAACCTACCTCTCGATGTTTAGAATAAGTTTACAATTCTGTTGGCTGCCTTCATAGCTATCCCGAGTCACACACAACTCATGGGTCAGACTGCCTTTGTTCAGTGTATTTACCTTTTGTTTTTTGAAAAATTGTTTTAAAGATTGATATTGTTTTTAATTATATGTGTATATGTGTTAAGTCTGTGTGTAGTTAATGCATGTAAGTGCTCGTGCTCAAGGCCTGAGGCATAGGGTATCCCTGGAGTGAGAGCTGCAGTTGTTATGAGCCACCTGACACTGGTACTAGGAATCTAACTCTGGTCCAACCCCAAGACAGGCTTACTCTGTGTAACCCTGGCTGTCCTAGAACTGGCTTTGTAAACCAGACTATCCTCGAACTCACAGAGATACACTTGCCTCTGCCTCCCGAGTCCTGGGATGAAAGCCTGTGCCATGCCCACCTGGCTACCCCCGCTCCCTCCCCATTAATACTCTGAATCACTGAGCCATCTCTCAACTTCCCCTTTTAAGATTTACTTTTTTTTTTTTAAAAAAAATGTTTGTATGTGTCTTGCCCACAGAAGTTAGAGGGGTCAAATTCTCTTGGGGGCTGGAGTTATAGATGGTTACAAGCAACCTGACACAGGTGGGAACTGAACTCAGATCCTTCGCAAGAGCAGCAGTACAATCTGAGGTGATTTGCTTATTTTTGGAGGCAGGGTCTCATCTAGCCCAGTTGATCTCAGCCTTGTTACGTAGTTGAGGATATGAACTTGAACTTCTGATCCACCTGCCTCTGCTTCTGAGTGCTGGCATTTCAGGCACATATGACCATGTCCATGTCCGTTTACATGGTGTCAAGGCTCCATGCTAGGCAAGCGCTCTGCCCACTGAGCTACAGACCCAGTCCTGGGAAGTGATTTCTAGGATCTGCTGGTGGAGAAGAAAATGTAGGTTGGTCTGTGAGCATAAGGACTATCCTATAGAATTCTTCGTCTGGGAGGTAACCAGAGCAGCCAATTGTAGAGACCCAGTAGGATAGCTTGTGAGGGATTCCTGGAGGGGTTTGAGGTTGGAATGGGGTGGTTTATGGGGGGTAGAGTTCAACTGGGGAAGATAGATGTGAATGGTGCTTACATAGAGTGCATCAGTTCTTAATACTGCAAAAGCAAACACACAAATCGACCTCCCCCATACGTTAGCATGAATGGCTTTATAGCTTCTCTCTCTTTCTTTCTTTCTTTCTTTCTTTCTTTCTTTCTTTCTTTCTTTCTTTCTTTCTTTCTTTCTTTCTTTCTTTCTTTCTTTCTTTCTGACAAACAGGGTGACAGATAGCCCTAGCTGGCCTCAGATGTACTCTGTAACTGAGAATAACCTTGGACTTTTGATTCATTTGCTTCTACCATCCATGTCTGGTTTATGTGGTGCTGGGGAGCAAACCTAGGATTGTGTGTGTTAGGCAAGGTCTCTACCAACTGAGCTACATCCCTATCCCTGTAAATGGCACTTTTATAAAAAAAAATATTGTAAAGACTGCTGTTGGATGATTTTTTAAAAACCGGGCAGGAGCCGGGTGTGGTGGCACATGCCTTTAATCCCAGCACTTGGGAAGCAGAGGCAGGCAGATCTCTTGAGTGTGAGGCTGGGGTTAAGGTGGGAGGGGGAACTGTGGCAGGGTAAGAAAGTAAACTTTAAAAAATTAAAAAAGAGAGAGAGAGAAAGAGGCTCAAGACAACTAGGGGTGCTCCCAAGGAGAACCCAGGATCTGGACTCAGGATCTCAGCAAACTCATTCTGAGATCCAGACTGACGCAGTGGTACAGGACCAGGAACGCAAGGTAAATCTAAGTCCCCAAGCAGAGTCCAGGAGGAACTACTGAGGCTGCACTTTTGGGGAATGTACCATCCCCCCCAAAAAAGCTTGAGAACAAGCTTCTTGGGTGGCTCCCGCCTGAGGCTGGCTGCTGTACCTGCTTCCCCAGTGTGGATGGCTGCAGAACTGTGCCACCTGGCCTGGCCTCTCTGCATGAGCTGCTCTGTATGGAGCTGTGATACAGCAGGTGTCTCTGAGGTCCTTTACGTGTCCTTTTACATATATTGCGCAAGAGCCATTCTTCTATCTACAAAATGAATGAAGTTTTTGTTGTTTTGTTTTTGAGACAGGGTTTCTCAATGTAGTCTTGACTGTGCTGGAACTCGCTCTATAGACCAGGCTGGCCTCAAACTCACAGGGATTTGCCTGTCTCTTCCTCTGAAGTACTGGGATCAAAGGTGTGCATCATCACCACCTGGCTTGTGGATATTATATTTAAGGCAACAAACTCGTAAGTCTCTCTGACGTTGGGAATAGACGGGCCTGGGTTACCAGTTCCACAGCTGCTCTTTCCTTTGCTTAATGTTTTTGTGTCTGCTGGGCATTAGGCAGTGTCCTGTGGAGGTTTGTGAGTAGGACGGCCCAGGTCCCCTTCTCTAGGCAGTAGGCAGCCCATGTGTAAGTCTGGAAGGTGGAGGTAATCTGGAGGTTGTATAACTGGGAACCTGACCTACTTACAAAAGCTTCTTTCTGCAGGAAGCAAGTGCCTTGCTTTTTATTTCTGAGGTGAAAGAAAGGGTCTTGTGTAGTTCTTCCTACATCCGCGCTTCCATGTAGCTGAGTCGGTGGTGAACTTCTGACCCCTTGTCTCACCTCCACAGCACTTGGAATCTCAGCATGCACAATCACGCCCTTGAGGCAACTTCTGAGCTTACATTCTGCAGCCAAGTAGTATATTAGTAAGGCAAGAGTGAGGGGAAGGAGCCTTCCGTGGTGGTGAGCCTAGAGCTGTGTGTGTCTCTGTAGAAGTGCAGGGTAGTAAGTTTGAGGGAGCTGTTGCCATGCAGAGGCTGTGGGTCCATTCTGAGAGCGACTGGAGGAACCACCTTAGGGTGTAAGTAGAGGACAGCTAATGGGATTTGGGGTTTCACCAGGTGGCATAGTTTGGAAAGGTAAGAAATGGACAGGGCAGATGGTCAGGTGGTCAGTTCCTGGTGCTACAGCTGGAGAGCCTGAGTGACAGAGAGGAGTGGGGCCAGGAGGGACCTACAGGTAGGACTCTTTCGGGAGAGCTGGGCACAGGCTGTGGAATGAAGACATCCTGCAGTATCCAGGTCCTTCTTGTCCTGCAACTAGAGAAGAGTCAACAGGTCAGAGATGTGATGGATGGACAGTTATAGGGATTGGAACATCCTCAGTAGCATGGGTCAGGAAGTCCTGCTGAAATCCAAAGAATAATGAACATACATTGTCTCCTCACACAGTGACACTAGGATGGGTGGCACTTCTCTCTGCCTCCCGTGCTACTCACTGTCTCCAGAAACCCCACCTTGTTTTCTCTTCTGTAAGGCAGTCTCCTATTGCCCAAACCGCTGATGGCCACGGTTGGCAGTGTCGTGTCCCCCAGCTTGGTCTTGGCCTGTGGCAGTGGTGCTGGCAGTGGCAGAAGTGTTTCTTGTGAACTCCTTACGAAAGCTTTTCTGCAGCTCTGGGCCCATTGGTCCTGTAGAAAACCCTGCTTGCTACAGAGATCAGGCCCTAACTCACTATTGTAGACCAAGCTGCCCCTGAATTACAGAGATCCACCCGCCTCTGCTTCCAGAGTGCTGAGATTAAAGGTGTTGCACCACCATGCCATGCATAATTTTTATTAAGTGGAAAGGCTAACAAGGCATGTGCTAGGTGCTTGGTGGCACAGGCCTGCACCCAGCACTTAGGAGTGGGATATAGGGTCAGAAACTCAAGGTTATCCTTGACCACTATATAGAGAATCTAAGATCAGCTTAGGCTGACCTAAGGGGCCTTATTTACCTGCCTCTATATGTGAGCAGACAGCTGCCTTTATTTTATTTTCTGGTAAATTGCCAGTTATTTTACTTGGTAAACTGGTAGACATTTTCACAAGTTGGAAGGCATTTAAAGTCTTTGTGGAATACCAAGTCTGTATTCCTCTTTATTTTTATTTTTTGTTTATTTAGAGACAGGGTCTCACTGTGCAACCCTGACTGTTCTGGAACTCACTACATAGATAAGGCTGGCCTTGAACTCACATAGATCCACCTGCTGGGATTAAAGGTTTGCCCCACCATACCTGGCATTCCTCTTGTTGTGAAAGATTTGATGTGAGTGACTTAGAAGCTTAAGATTCCATGCTAGGGATGCTTTCCACCAAATTGGGAACAGAGAAGAAGCCAGTCTGCAGACTCAGCACACCTGGGACCTTCGGAACTTTTGCTTTCTTCTTTCCTCCTACAGCAGTGAAATCACCGTGGTTATTCTTTTAGATTTTGTCAGTACCCAGATTTCTAAAGAGAATTTCATTTGACCGAAAGAGGTATCTTTGCTTTGCTGTCAGTTTCTTACTGTTGGCTTTGGTGAGGTCAAGGGTGTATCTCATAAGGGATATCACAGATAGAGTCTTTTGTCCTTCATGGGAATGAAACTCACTATTCCTAGCCCTTTCTCTCCAAGGGTCCCATATATTTCAGGCTGGCCTCCAACTTCCTGTGTAGTGGAAATAACCCCGAAAGTAACTTCCTGCCTCCGTGCCCCAAGCTCTAGGATTATAGGTGTTGGCAACCACACCCTGTTTATATAATTCTGGGGATGCAAACCCAGGGTCTCATGCATGCTAAGTGAGCACAGTGACAGCTGAGCCCCAGCCTCCGCCCAGGAGAATCACCCTGGTGATGCTGTGCTGTAATCTTGAGTTTGGACCAGAGGCACAGCACACTGCAAGTATGGAGAGGCATTCCTAGTGCCAGCTCGTGTTCAGCTCTGTGGACCTGCGTTGCGCTCTCCTCCTCTTCTCTCCAGAACCACGGAACATCTGCCTGGGCTCAGTTTTTCTGAATTAAACTTCTCGTGATTCAGTAACTTGTTAGCCCTGTCAACTAGTATTTACTCTTAATGAAGCCAGTAAGTGTTGAGCATGCACAGCTAAGCATGGTCACTGAGATTTCACTGAGAACGGACACACCACCCTCTGCACTACCTCTGGTAGACTCCTGACAAATTTTACAGGGCCATGTATAGGCAGTTGGTGAAAATAAATTACTTGAAATACCCTATAATAGCAATAAAGTGACCCCTGTACCTACTACTACAGACTCATGTCACGGGTATAAATCCCACCATGCACTGGGTATAGACCACAGTTGGTGCTGGTCCTCTGAGCTGCAGACTTGAGTACCTGGCTGCTCCCACACCTGGGGACAATCCATGCTGCCTCTTCAACTGGGATTTCTGTTTGAGGCTTGTCTAATATAGTCACTCTTCCTACTGGTAGGTTTTGGGAGTGGAGATGGTAGTAGGAATTACAGATTTAACCCAGACCTTTGGTTTCTTTATCCATTGAAGTCTACCCTGAGCCGGGCCCTGTTCATCCAAAGCCAGAGGTTCCTGAGCTTGATATATCAGATCACCTACAGGACACATCGAACAACACTCGGCTTTGCCTTTACAGTTCTTATTCAGTGGTGCAGCCAGTCTAGGCCCAGTCCATAGTGCTACTTCTTGGCTGGCTGAGGATTCTGTAGGACTTGAGGGCCTTGTCTCTGCCCTAGACAATTTTGAGGGCAAACAAGGGGATACCTTTAGACCTTTTTTTCTCTGAAGAAAAACCTCATTCTTAAAGATTTGGGAGTGCTTGAACTTAGTTGTTTTTGCCGCACTAGAGATGGAGCACAGGCCCTCGTGCGTGCTAGGCAAGTGCTCTTCCACTGAGCTACATACCAAGTCGGGATGCTTGAACTTGGAACAGATGTTGGGTTCTCCTCTTTAGTGGGTCTTAGCACAGGTTGTGATATGGAACCTGTTGCTGGTTTGTCAGAGGACAGCTTTGGGACCAGGACACTTTGTGAGAGGGGTTGAGTTTCATATTAAAATAATTTTATTATTATTGTTGTTTTGTTTTTTGGGACAGGACTGTATAGTCCTGGCTGTCCTGAAACTTCCTTTGTAGACCAGTCTGGCCTTGATCTCACAGAGATCCACCTGCCTCTGCTTCTCAAAGTGCTGAGATTACAAGCATGCACCACCATGCCTGACTCTTACTATTTATTATATATCATTATTTTAATATGCATAGATGATTTACCTGCATTTATGTATGTCTTATGTATGTGTGATTTATGTATGTCTCTGCACCATATGTGTGCAGCACCTGAGGAGGCCAGAAGAGGGAGGCATACCTGGAACTGAAGTTAGAAATGGTTGTGAGCAGCCTGGGCCCAGCCTTAGTACATGGAGGGTTGCTTAGTCTTACTGCAACTTGATATACCATGTTTTGTTGATACTCATGGGAGACCTGCCCTTTCCTAAACATAGGAGGAGTGGATCTGGGGGTGGGAACAAAGGGGAGTGGGGAGGGGAGCTGGGAAGGGAAACTTCAGCCAGCATGTAAAATAAATAAATAAATAATAATATTATTGTATATGTTAGGTTTGTGGCGATGTGTGGCCTGTGGCGTGTGTGTAGGGCAGAGGACAACTCTGGAGTCAGTTTTTTCCTTCTTCCTTCATGTCGTGTTGGGCACTGGACTCGGGTCATCAGGCAGTATGACAAGTGCCTCACTCACTGAGCCATCTCACTAGCCTGATATTGAACTGTATCCTACATGTGAGGGACTCTAAGCTAGTTCTCTGTCATATTGTCCATAGGTGGCCTGGTCTACAGGGATAAAAGAGTCATGGGTCTAGGTGGCTGGGTATGGAACCTTTGTTGCTGAACCAGAATTGTGTCCCATGGCTTCATTCGGTTCCCTGGGGACACCGTCTCACAGTCCTGTCCTGCAGATGGAGTTGCTGGGCAGGGTTCTGCCCCTGTGTAGTGTAGGCTCAGTTAGTTCAAAGCGTTCTCAGTACAAACTTTTGGGAGCTAGTGAGACGGCTCAGTAAGTAGATAAAGGCAATGGGTGGACGGGACTCAGGCTGTGGGTGGAGATAACTGACTCCAGCAAGTTGTCCTCTGGCCTCCACACTCTCTGCGGCGCCTGCAACCCCTCAAGTGAATAAATAATGTGATTTTAAAATGTTAAGATTTGAGTGGCTGCATGAGCTTTGACTCAGAGAAAGTATTTTCTCCCCTCTTTGGAGCCTTCCCTAACTCACAAGGGGTGTGGTTATCTAAAGGAGCTGATGGACTCTGCCCTGGTGGGCAGTCTGCTTCTTGCTTCCCTTCCCCAGAGTCTCAGGATACCTCTGTGGGCTTCTGCAGTGGGTGGCAGCAGGCTAAGATAGTCAGGGAGCCATGAGAACTTCTTTTCTTTGTCACTGGGCTTGTCAGTAGAAAGCCTGACAGTCTCTGCCTTTGTTTTGTCTTTGTTTTACTTTGGGTCACCTCATTGCTTCCTCGGGTTAGGCAGGTTAATCATTTAAGGAGTGTCTGTCCAACTTGTCCATCCCCCTTTAAGCTTGAAGGCACAGCGAGCAAGTCATCGCTTTAAACCTGCAGTCACCTTGGATTTCAGCAAGAACAGAGTCTTGGTTCCCCTCTCCCCCAACAAGGGCTGTTGTCCTTGAGGAGCAATTGTCTGAACCCTTGAGCAGAAGTAATCAGTGTCCCTCTAGAGACTAACAGTTTGTCAGGAGTAGACCACCCTGGAGGAGCTGAGCTAAAACCATGATGGGGCCAAGATAGATGGGGATTTGACTAACTGCTTAGTTATTTGTACCTCCTGGCCTCTGTTTAAACCTAAATTTTATGTTAGTACATGGTGCCTTTTCTCCCTTTTAACAGGAAATATTTTTATTACTTATGTTTTGCCTTCCTTGTCTGTGCGTTAAGTGTGTGCCTGGTGTCTGTGGAGGCCAGAACAGGGTGCTGGATGTCCTGGAGTTACAGATGCTTGTGAACCACTATGTGAGTGCTGTGGGGCCTGGGAACTGATTCCAGATCCTCTGGAAGAGCAGCAGCCCCTAAAAGATACAGCTGCATATCTCTATTTCTATCTCTGTATCTGCCTGTCTGTCTCCGTATGTGTGCATGTATTTGTCTGTCTGTGTGTCGTGTGCATGAAGCTATCACTAAAGGCTAGAGGGGCATGGGTCCCCTGGAGCTAGAACGAAAGGCAGAGATAGGGTGGTAAGGTAGCTCAGTGGGTAAAGGTACTTGCTAAGCCTGACAAACTGAATTTGATCTCCAGGGCCCAGATGGTATAAGGAGATAACCAATTCCTTAAAGTCTCCGACTTTCACATGGTGCTGTGGCACACACAAGATGTAACTTTAAAAGTGAAGACTTAAAGGAGGTGTTGGATGAGGCCTTTAGCTGTGTTTCAGGTTCTGTTGGTAAGAGAAACCCCATTTGCTATTTTAAGGCAAGCACTGACTGCTTCATAGCTTGGTTCTGTTGAAGGACAGGGACAGCTGGGGACCTTTCAGCACCTGAATGTAGATGGGTTCTCCAATGTGATTTGCCTCTTTCCGGGCCCTTGGAGTGGCCTTTTTCCATGTAAGACAGTGTTTTATCCTTACAGTGCCTGATCAGTTCATCCTCGCAGGCAATTGGCGTGGGGTGTCCCTGCCTGGTGATACAGGGAGCTATTTTTATATTGAGAAAAGCAGAACTGCAAATGAGCACATTCTGTGTTGGAAACCTCCCAGTATTTAACCTACCTGTCTCACTTTCAAGTTAAGTTCAGGAATAAACACACATTGCTTTTAGGTTGCTGTTAAAATAGACATCAGATTTGCGCAAATGATGTCATTTTCTCTATTAGCACCTCGTAACCAGTGTGGTTAGTTGTCTTTGCTTTGTATTACAGGGCCTGTCATTTTTTTTTTAATGACAATTCATTTTATTTATTGCGCATGGTGGTGCATGTGCACCTGTTTGTGTAGAAGTCAGAGGATAATTTCCAGGAGTTTCTACCTTGCACTGCATGGGGCTCGGGGACTGAACTATGCTTGTCTTGTTTGGAGTCAAGAACCTTCACCTGCTGAGCCACCAGGCTGTTGACTAGTCAAGATTTTTGTTTGTATGTTTTGGTTTGGTTTTAGTTTTTCTGAGACAAGGTTTCTCTGTATAGTCCTGGCTGTCCTGGAACTTGCTCTGTAGACCAGGCTAGCTTCAAACTCAGAGATCTACCTGCCTCTCCCTCCTGAGTACTGGGATTAAAGGCCTGTGCCACCACCACCCAGCTCCGCTTAGTCAAGTTTTTTAAAAGTGTTTCTAGTTATCTGGAGAAGTCTCTTCAAAAACTCATGGTTTTCTTCGGTCTTGTTTATTCGCTTGAGACTGTCTTTCTCTTTCTTTGTTTTTTGAAAGAGGGTTTCTTTGTGTAGCTTCAGCTGTTCTGGAAATCCCTCTGTAGACCAGGCTGGCCTTGAACTCAGAGATGGTGTGTTACCACTACATATCCCCAGTCTATAGCCTTGGAACTTGAGGGGATCTTTGTGTGCTGGCTGGTTTTGTTTTGTTTTGTTTTAAAAGACTTTATTTATTTATTATAGACACAGTGTTCTGTCTACATGTATGCCTGCAGGCCAGAAGAGGTCACCAGATCTCATTATAAATGGTTGTGAGTCACCATGTGGGTGCTGGGAATTGAACTCAGGTTAAGAGCCAGTGCTCTTAACCATCTTAAGACATCTCTCCAGCCAGTGCACTGACTAATTTTATGTCAGCTTGACACAAGCTGGAGTCGTTTGGGAAGAGTGACTCTCAGCTGAGAAATGCTTCCATAAGATTAGTCTGTAGGCGCGTCTGTAACATATTTTCCTGGGTGCTATAGGAAAGCAGATGAGCAAGCTATAGAGAGCAAGCTATAGAGGCCCTCTTCTTCAGCTCCTGCTCTGACTTCCCTGGGTGATGGACTACAAGCTCTAAGATGAAATCCATCCTTTTAAACCAAGTTGATTTTGGTCATGGTGTTTCATCACAGCAGTAGAAACCTAACTAAAACATTAGCTTTGCCTTCTTAGTACCAGGACAGCAAACACGTCACCCTGCTCAGCCAAAAAACAATTGCTTTTTGAAGAATATTAAGCATACATGTAAACACAGTCTCAGCATGAAGGAAGGTGACAAAGAGGACGATGAGATCCAGGGTGGCTTGGGCTGTGTGCTATGATGGCATCTCATATTAACCAAGTCAGAAAGGCTCCAGCATTCGTGGGAAGTAAGTCTGTCTGTCTTTGCTCCTCCTTTTCCCTCATTTAGTGTTTAAAAGATGTATTAGTTTCCTTTCTTCTGCTGTGATAAACACCGTGACCAGGGCACTTAGAGAAGGAAGTGTTTATCTGGGTGTATGGTTCCAGAGGGTTATGGTGGCAGGAGTGCAGACCTTGAAGTAATCAACAGAGTTGAGATTTGACGTCATCAGGAGAATTTAGATGTGCTAGTCCCTTCCAGGTTGGTGCAGCACAGGGTGTCTGTGATATCATCTGATAAACAGCAGAACAGTCTGCTATGTGCATGCTTAGCTGCTTTGGCAGCTTGTTAGAAGGAAGAATGGGTGCAAAAGATGGGCTGACTGCAGGCTTTGTGGTGTGTGTGTGTGTGTGTGTGTGTGTGTGTGTGTGTGTGTGTTTAGATTCACTTTGTAGTTGAGGATGACCTTGAATTTCCTGATCTGTCTACACACACACACACACACACACACACACACACACACACACACCGTGCTTAGATTACAGGCATATATCATTACACCTAGTTTCATAGAGTCCTGGGGAATCTAACCTAGGACCAGTGCACACTAAGCAGAAACTGCTTTCTCAGCTTTCTGGAGCCCACCCCTTCAGTGGAATCTTTAGAAATTCCCCACAGTTGAGTGTCTCTCCTGCCCATGCTGATAGTGGGGAATTTATAGATAGCAAAGGGGTTCTCTGCTGGGTGGTTGTGGCACACGCCTTTAATACCAGCAATCAGAAACAGAGGCAGGATCTACAGGGCAAGTTCCAGGATAGCCAGGGCTACATACAGAAACTGTCTTGGCGGGGTGGGAGGGGCATCCTCAAGGACTCTTAGTGTCTGATAAAATACATCTTGTTGATTCATGCATGACAACAAAATTCAAACCTGGGACTGTTTTTCCTCGTAGTAATTTTCCATAAAGAACTCTAGCACCCTCAGGACCGTGACTAGTGTATTTGTTCTCTCCCTCCGTTCTCAGATTAGTGCGTTGTGTTTTAGTCTCTGTGATAGAAATGGTGTAAATTCTGTTGTTTCTTGTTTAGGAGGCAGTGGCATTTTGTGTGTCTTAGAGTGGCTTACTCTCCTGAAGAGTCTGTGACTGTCCTTGTGGGGTGCAGGGTTTTATTTTTTTCTTCTTTTTTAATTGATTATTTGGGAATTTCACATGTACCTTAGTTCGTCTCCCTCACCTATGACTTCCCCCTCATCTATGACCTCCCTCTCACCTACGACCTCCTCTCCCTCACCTATGACCTCCTGTCCCCGACCTGTGACTTCCTCCTTCTCACCTATGACCTCCCCCCCCAAAAAAAAATGGAAAAAGAAAAGGGGGGGAAGCCCCTCAAGGAAAGGTGTGACTTTCTACACCTGTACCCCCACCAGAAGCCATCAGCTGTGGAGAGCTGTGTGGCAGCTGCTGAGGAGCTAGCCAGCTCTCCTGCTCCCAGGCCTGTGAGAGGACAACTGTCCCTCAAGCCTACTCCGCCACATCCATGCTGTTGTGGTGTGTGGCCAGCTCTCCTGCACCAAGGCTGGTCCAGGGCCAGCTCTCCTGCACGCAAACCACAGCTGGCAGAGCCAGCTCAGGAACATCAACAGGGCTTTAGTCAGCAGCTCAGATCATGTACATCCGCATGACCTTTGGTGGTATACTGGCCACAGACATCAACACACCCCCTGACTGCTTCATGAACTCTGATCCACTCATGAACTTCAGTGACTGCATGGCCCATGGGCCTCAACATGGCCTCCATTGCCTACACATGCCACTCACATCCAGAAGGTTCCCCGAGGCAGCAAAGCCTGAGGACATCACTGAGGCATCAGGCAGCGACACAGACCGCCTACTTCACAAGGAACTCAGGCTTCCTTGTGGCCTGGGGCAACAGCATGGACCACGGACGCCATCATGATCTCCAGTGACATCATGTACCATGGTGGACCTTTGAGGAGGTCCAGTGCAGAAAATAAGCCTTTCCTCATTTTGGACCTTTGTAGTTGCTCAAAGCCAGGGCGATCCCGTGACTGAGTCTATGTCTACGTAGGCTCCAGGCTGCTACACACCGCTCTGCTGACACAACACTCTGTTTTTCTATTTTTCCATCTCTCCATCGTGTATTTGCTCATCGTAGTGGTACCTGCTGGACTCGATTGGCCTGGGTTCCGCCACCCATGCCCCGAAGCTGGTGTGGCCTGGAGTTTTATTTTGTTTATTTATTTTTAAACTTTATTTTATGTGCATTGGTGTGAGGGTGTCAGATCTCCTGGAATTGGAGTTTCAGATTTTTTTGAGCTGTCATGTGTGTGCTGGGAATTGAACTCGTGTCCCCTGGAAGAGCAGCCAGTGCTCTTAATTGCTGAGCCATTTCCCTAGTCCTTGAGTTTTATTTTTAATACTTTACTTTTTCCCTCTGCTTTATGTTTCTTGGCTGATTTTTCAGCTGTGCTGGGTTTTGCAGGCCGGAGTAGTATGTGTGTATTTCTTAGTCTCAGACTTTTCTAAGATGCCCACCAGCTGCGTCGCTCTGGATGAATAAAGCAGGACTCTTCGTAACATCCTCAGGTCCATGGAAGTTGGTCTGCTCTCCAGATTATGAAGAAAATAAAGTTTAAAAAAAGTTTCATAGGGACTGGAGAGATGGCTCAGAGGTTAAGAGCATTGCCTGCTCTTCCAAAGGTCCTGAGTTCAATTCTCAGAAACCACATGGTGGCTCACAACCATCTGTAATGAGGTCTGGCGCCCTCTTCTGGCTTTCAGGCATATACACAGACAGAATATTGTATACATAATAAATAAATATTAAAAAAATAGAAAAAAACATGGACCTCAAGGTCCTCTATTAAAAAAAAAAGTTTCTGGCACAGTTGTGGAGTTTAGAGGACACTTGTAGAAGCTGATTTTCCTTCCATCATGGGCATTCAAGCAACAAGTGCCTTTACCCAGTGAACTATCTGAGTGGCTGAATACGATGTTTTTGTTGTTGTTGTTGGTGGTGGTGGTGATGGTGGTGGTGGTGGTGATGGTTTGGTTTTGTTTTTGAGACAGGATTTCTTTGTGTAGTAGCCCTGGCTGTCCTAGAGCTCACTTTGTCGACCAGACTGGTCTTGAACTCATAGATTTGCCTACCTCTGCCTCCAGAGTGCTGGGATTAAAGGTGTGCGCCACCATTGCCTGCCTGAATATGATGTTTTTAAAGTTTTGGTTTTTTCAAGATGAGGTTTCTCTGTGTTTCTTTGGCTGTCCTGGAATGCTCTGTAGACCATGTTGATCTCAAACTCAAAGAGATCCTCCTGCCTCTACCTCTCTGGTGCTGGGATTAAAGGTGTGCGCCACCACTACCTGGTGACACTTTTGAAGTTAAAATGGAGTTTTGATTCTGGAGTTTAGGTCTCTCCATGTAGCCCAGGCTAGCTAGACTCATAGTGGCTTTGGTGGCACATTCCTTTACTCTCAGTACTCAGATAGCAGAGGCAGGAGGATTTCCAAGTTGAGACCAGACTGGTCGACAATGAGTTACAGGCTCCTATAATCTTCCCCCCGCCCCTTTTCTGGGACAGGGTTTCTGTAGACCAGGCTATAGATGGATAGAGATTCACTGCCTCTGCCTCCAAAGTGCTGGGATTAAGGGCATGCACCACCACCACCCAGATTATTTTTTTTAAGAGGCCGCTGAGAACTGAACCTGGGTCCTCTGCATGACCAGTCTGTTTTTAACCACTGAGCAATCTCTCCAGCCCTCAATTTATAAAACTTTTTAAATGTGTACTTTTTAGGGCTAAGTATAGCAGTGTACTTTTTAATTTTCCCCCTGAGACACAGTGTCTCTATGTAGTTCTGGCTGTCCTGAACCTATAGTGATCCTCCTGCCTCTGCATTTCCTTCATTCCAGTAATGAGCATGCAGAGGTAGGGTCTCTGCAGATTTGAGGCCAGCCTGGTCTACACAGTAGAGTGACTCTGTTGTAAGTAAATAAATTTTTAAAAAAGTAGTAAATGACCGGGTGATGGTGGCGCATGCCTTTAATCCCTACCCTTGGGAGGTAGAGGCAGGCAGATCTCTGTGAGTTTGAGGCCAGCCTGGTCTATGGAGTTAGTTCGAGGACAGCTAGGGCTGTTACACAGAGAAACCTTGCCTCAAACAAAAGAAACAAAAAACCCCAAAAGTAGTAGATAAGTAAAGTAAAACATCCAAAAGTCATAAAAAAGAGTATGCTCCCCATTCCTTCTTGGGCATTCTAACATAGTAATATATAAGAGGGCCTGTTCTTCGTTAATGATTTGCTTAATAGTGTTTGGCTAGGGTTTCAGAATGAACACCAGAGTACTTGATGTTCTGTTAGTTTTGCTGTTGCTAATCCTAGATTTCTCAAGGACCGTGCAGCCAGTGTGGTTCTGGATTGAATAGCCTTTCAGGAAACAGCAGGGTTCTGCAGGTTTCTCTGCTTAGCAATCAAGACTTCTGTGAAGTAAGGAGGGAGGCATTTGATACCTCTGTCCATTTGTACACAAGAAATCAGCTTTTGGGACTAAAGAGATGCCTCAGCAGTTAAGAGCACTGCCTGTTCTTCCAGAGGACCCAGGTTTAATTCCCAGCACTCACATCATGGTTTATGACAGTCTGTAACTCCAGTCCCAATGCTCATCCATATAAGCAGGCAAAACACCCATATATATCAATTTAAAGGTTATTTTTTTTTTAACTCAGTAGGCTCAGAGTCCCATGGGTACCATTGTGGAGGAGACTTGGTTCTGGCTTAAGAGCCTTGTTCTGTTGGGGCCAGTCATTCTGAGTCTGATTTGAAATTGCTTGTGACATGATGGCTTGATTTCTTTGGGTCTCTTCTCTGGTGCCTGTAAGGCTAGATTCTTTTTTTGTTTGTTTGTTTTTTGTTTTGTTTTGTTTTTTCGAGAGAGGGTTTCTCTGTAGCTTTGGAGCTTGTCCTGGAACTTACTTGGTAGACCAGAATGGCCTTGAACTCACAGAGATCCACCTGTCTCTGCCTCCCGAGTGCTGGTATTAAAGGTGTGCTACACCACCACCCGGCCAAGTCTGGATTCTTGAGGTAGTGTCCTGCCTTTTGGGTCCGGGGCCTATGATGGACCCTTGAACTCTGACGTCGTGCTGGAGTCCCCAGAGGCTCTGGTTGTGAGCTCTCACCATCCTGCGCTGGCTTTGTTGTCCAGTTCCTTCATCTTGTGTTCCTATGGGGCAGGCGAGGTCTTCTTTCCCTTCTCTTTTCAGTGACTATTTTATGTTCAATGCCTACATTTATTTAAAACATTAGAAATTATTTGTCTAACGGAATATTAACTTAATATTTAGAATAGATTAGATATGTATATTGAACAAGTTTCAAAAGTGGGGCACTACTCTCAGTGACTTGACACTCCTGTTTTTTTGTTTGTTTTTTGAGACAAACCAGTCTGGCCACGAACGAACTCACAGAGATTCATTTGCCTCTGCTAGCCAAGTGCTGGGATTATAGGTATGTGCCACCTCTATAGAGGTAGCCTGACCTCTATGGCTAACTAATGGCTTAACTCTGCACTCTGATCTTCAGGCAAACTTTATTTGTTAGATCACAAACAAAATACCAAAATACCACCACACGTCTCCTCAAACAAGGCCACACCTATAAGAGAAGACGGGAGGGCATTCTTTTTTTTTTTTTTCTTTTTTTTTTCTTTTGAGCCTGACTTAGAACCTGCTCTGTAGACCAGGCTGGCCTCACAGAGATCTTCCTGTCTCTGAGAAGAGGTGCATTCTTATTTCTTTTTTTTAAAGATTTATTTATTGTGTATACAGTGTTTCTTCTGCATGTTTGCCTGAAGGCCAGAAGAGGGCACTAGATCTCATTATAGATGGTTGTCACCCACCACATGGTTGCTGAGAATTGAACTCAGGACCTCTGGAAGAGCAGCCAGTGCTCTTAACTGCTGAGCCATCTCTCCAGCCCAGGCATTCTTATTCAAGCCACCACAGCTATCCCCCATCTTTTAGGTTTCCTTTGTTGTTCTTCTTACACTCTGAGCATAAGTCTCTTCTTAGTCAATGTTTGACTCTCCACCTTGTCCCCCTCCCTCATTCTGAGACTTTCATTTGTGGAAGAGTACATACCCATATAAAGTGGGGGAGAGTAGTGCCCCCACCTTTGAAACTTGGTCAATATATATATCTAATGTATTCTAAATATTAAGTTAATATTCCGTTAGACAAATAATTTCTAATGTTTTAAATAAATGTAGGCATTAATATAAAATATTCAATATTTATATAAAATATAAAATACTTATTTAATTTTGAGATACAAGGCCTCATATATCCCAGACTGGTCTCAACTCTCCATGTAGCCCTGGATGACCTTGTATTCCTCCTGATTCTTCTGCCTCCACCTCACAGGTGCTGCCATTAAAGGTATGCACCACCGCTCCTAGCTGGGTGTGAAACCCAGGACTTCCACAATGCTACGCAAACATTCTACCAGCTAAGGTACAAGCTCAGCTCCTGAATTTTGAAGCTCCAGATATATCAGTAAGTGCGTGTAGAAACCTGTGCTCTAAAATACTGTCAGTTCTATAGCAGTTAACAGCAGCTCCACATTATCCATATTCAGTGAGTACTCAAACTTCCAGCTACCTTTCGGTGTGTGTGTGAGTGGAGGCCCCAGGTTAACACTGGGTGTTTTTCTCAGTCACATTCCACATTTTTTTCCAGACAGTCTCTGAACCTAGAGCTTACTGATTCAGCTATACTGTCTGGCCAATAATCTCCAGGGTTCCTCTTTTCTGATTCTCACACTGGAATTATAGGTGCCTGCTGTTGTACGCTGCATTATTTAAAATCTGGGTGTGGGAGTTCAAACTCAGGTTCTCATGTTTACGTGGCCAGCCTGCTATCCTCTCCCAACTGAGCCAGCTCCCCAGGTCTTCCCTTTGGTTATGAACTGTGCTTGCTTGGGTCCATATCCATCAAAATACCATGTGTCTCTAAGTCTTCTTGAAATTGGTTGATTTTTGTCTCTGTCAAACTTCTCATGGACTGTATTTGTATCCCTAGGTTGTATCCTTTGGTATGTGTTTCATGTTGCTTGACTATAATGTCTGGTTCTTTTTTTTTTTTTTTTGGTGGGGGTGGGGTTCAAGACAGGGTTTCTCAGTAGCTATGGAACCTGTCCTGGAACTCGCTCTGTAGACCAGGCTGGCCTTGAACTTACAGAGATCCGCCTGCCTCTGCCTCCTGAATGCTGGAGCCACCACCACCCGGCATATGGTTTTATTTTTAAGATTATGTGATGTGGGATTCCCCTCTGTATGCTGTGAATATCATTGGTTAATAAAGAATCTGTCTTGAGCCTATAGCAGAGAGCATGGCAGAACAGAGCTAGGCAGGAGGTTGGGAGTTCTGAACTGAAAGCTGGGAGAAGGAAAGAGGGAGGAATCAAGCAGAAGCCATGTAGCCCCACCGGAGACAGTCTCTGGAACTTTGCCAGTCAGCCACAGCCACGTGGCGATACATAGATTAATGGAGATGGGTTAGTTTAAGATATAAGAGTTAGCCAGAAATACGCTTAAGCTATTGACCAAACAGTATTGCAGATAATATAGTTTCTATGTGGTTATTTAAGGGCTGAGCAGCCGGGAACTAACAAGCAGCCTCCCTACAACAATTTTGTATTTGGCTGGACTTTGGTGGTGCACATCATTAATCCCAGCATTGGGGAGGCACAGTCAGGTGAATCTCTGAGAGTTCAAGGCCAGCCTGGTCTACAGAGAAAGTTCCAGGACAGCCAGGGATACTCAGAGAAACCCTGTCTCAAAGAATAAAAAATAAAATAAAGATTATGTATTTGTATTCGTGTGTATGTGCCACATATATGTGTGTGGGTGCCTCTCAGAGGACAGAAGAAGACATCAGATCTTGGAGCTGGAGTTACAGGTGACTGTGATCCACCTGATGTGAGTGGGTGCTGGGAGCTGAACTCAGCTCCTTAACTATTGTGCCATTTCTCCAGCCCCTTTAGTTTTCATTTTTAATTACACATATTTGCGTGTGTCTTAGTGTGGTTAAGTGCATATGAGTATAAGTGCTGACAGAGGCCAGAAAGCAACAGATCCCCTGGAACTAGTGTTATACGGGTGGTTTTGAGCCATGGAACATGGCTGAATTTGGATCTCCTAAAAGATCAGTGTACTCTTATAACCACTGATCCATCTCTCCAGTCCTAAATGTCTTTTGTTTTTTGAGACAGGGACTCTCTGTGTGTCTGTCTTGGAACTTGGCCTCGAACTCATAGGGATCTGTCTGCCTCTGCCTCTCAAGTGAAATATATATAATTTTTTTAATTATAGGGAGTTTTCCTTGAGCATTTTTAGTATTTGTTCTGTTTCTTTGCTTTAATTTCCTTCTCTGGGGCTCCTGTTGGATCTTGTTTGCTCACTCCAAGATTTATCTTAAAATTAAAAAAAAATGTTGTATATTGTGTCTGTACTTATTTCCATGTATGTATTCCATGTGTGTATGTGTGTGTGTGTGTGTGCAGGCTTGTGTGTGCAGGCACGTATGTGCCATGGCATATGTGTGGAATTTAGAACAACTTGGGGGAGTGGGTTCTATCTTTGTACTGTAGAGATCAAACTCAGGCCAGCAGGCTTGGTGACAAGCGTTTTTACCTACTGAGTCATCTTGCTGGCATATTTGTCTTTTCTCTTGATCCCTTTTTAGTTCCTTATTATTTTTAAGAGCTTTGGGATACGATTTGTATTCATGAAATTGCCGCCGTTCTGTGTGCAGTTCAGGGTTTTCTGGGACGTCAATAAGATCAGGGCAGCTGTTGGCACCGTGTAGTTTCACTCTTCCACATCCCAGGAAATGCCTCCCTGGCGTCAGACTCTTCACCACCCTGCAGCTCTTCCAGTTGCACTCATTTAGAGGGCACCGTCTCCTTACATTTGTAATGCTCGTCTTTCATGACTAAGAGTATTGATTATCTTCTCATGTGCTCATCAGTCCTTTATGTGTGTGTGCACAGTTGTGTAAGTGTTTTCAAGACAGGGATTCACTGTGTTGTTCAGCCTAACTTAGAAGTCCTGGGCTCGAGTAGTTATCCTACTTCAACTTCCCAAGAGCTGGGACTCTAGGTGTGGATTAGTAGTACACCTAAATATTTGTGTTTGCTTATTTAGTTTTGTGCATGCATGTTTGTCTGTGCATGTGTCTATGTGGTTGCATGTGCACACCTGTATGGAGACTCAGAGGTCCTCGCTGGTTCTCTCTTTCTCACTCCCTCCCCAACTCACTCACTCTTGATCGTTCTTTATCTATCTTTATTTTTTTTTCTTTTTCTGATACATATGTGATGCCTGTGTGTGTGTGTTGTATGCACATACATGCACGTGGAGGCCAGAGGAAGACTTCAGGCGTCAAATATCCTGCTCTATTACCCTTCACCTATTCCCTTGAGACAGAGTCTGTACCTGAATCTGGAGTTAGACTGGCAGCCAACAGGCCCACAGCACTGGGGTTACAGGTGTGTGCAGCCATGTCCAGCTTTTCACGTGGAGTCTAGGGATTTAAATCTAGGTCCTCATGCCTGCTTAGCAAACATTTGTGCCTGCAGAGCTATCCTCCCGCCTCCACCACCTTAAGCTTCTGAGACAAGGTTTCTTACTGAACCTGGTGCTCACCAGTTTGGCTAGACTGGCCAGCGAGCCTCAGGGGTCCCCGTTCCTGCTTCCCTAGTCCTGGGACCACAGGTGTGTACTGCTGTACCTTGCTGTGTATGCAGGTGCTGGTCTAGCGACGGAACTCGTGCCCTCATGCTTGTGTGAGGAGAGCCTTTCTCGTTTGCAGAGGTCTCGCTATGATTTCTTTTTCCTTTTCAAGTAGGATCTATGCATATTTTCTAGATTCAAGTCCTTTACACATGATTTGCAAATACTTTCACCTAGTCTTTGTCATGTCCTTTGATCTGATTAATACATATTTGAAGCAAGCAAGCAGTTTCCCCCCCTCACTTTAAGTTGGATCTTCTCTGTAGCCTAACTCATTGTGTTGCCCAGACTGGCGTTGATTTTTAGGTAGTCCTCTACTATTGCCTCTGGAGTGCTCTCAGCCAGCCCATCCTGCTTGCTAAAGTTTCACATTTTGATGAGATTCCTCTGATCCTTAACATCAATATAATTATGTCTTCTTTCGAAAAAACTGTGTCTGTTATTGGAGGCCACTTATTCGTTCCTGGTTGCCAGAACTAAAACAATCACTCAGAAACTGTATTAATTAAATCACTGCTTGGCCAATCACTTAAGCATATTGCTAGCTAGCTCTTATATCTAGAATTCACCCATTTTCATTATTTTATATTTTACCATGAGGCTTGTGGCCTACAGGCAAGGTTCCACCTGGCAACTTCATGGTGTCTTGCTGACTCTACCTACTCTCTGAATATATCTTTTCCAGCCCGGCTATATTCTGTTAAGCCATTGGCCAAAAGCAGCTTCTTTATTTATTAACCAATAAAAGCAACACAGATACAGAAGGACTTCCCACACCATGTGTCCATTAGCTTGCATGTGTGGGTTATCTTTCTGCCTTTGGAGAGAGTGATGTCAAGGGTGTGACTGCCTCCAAAGCACAGGCACTATTGAGAAAGCTCATCTTAGTAAAAATGTGCTGGAACAGACCCTAAAACTTCAGACTCCTGATTTTCCCACTGGGGAGCTCAGTGGTCATCTTTCTGAGAACCGGAATGTTATTCCCAAGGTTAAGAACACTTGCGGCTACCGGCAGATTCCTCCAGGATGGTTCTCCCCTGTGGCTAGCACTTGCAGTGGCTGCCCCTGCTTCTGTGCGTGGACCTGCCAGTGCTCTTGAGCTCCGAACTGTGTGAGCACATTGCTGCTTTGTAGATGGTTAAAGGGGTCAGTACCTGGTGTCCCCTGCCAACTGTGGATGTGTGAGTAACATATTCTTGTCTGGCAATTGCAGGTGACAGACTTGACTCAATACCTGGACCCCAGTGGGCTTGGTGTCATCAGTTTTGAAGACTTCTACCAAGGGATTGTGGCTATCAGAAATGGAGGTAGGTCAGTTACCCCTCACTGTACTCCACCACCTTTCTCCTCAGTGTTCTGTAACTATCCATTCTTTCCCAGCCACTGTGTAGGCTAGTCTGAACTCACAGAGATCCTCCTGCCTCTGCTTCTCAGTGCACCATAATACCTGGCTTAGGCCATATCTTCTCGGACTCTCAAAACATTTGGTGTTCAAGATGTTCTCTTCCCTGTTGTTCTTGAAGCCCTGCCCTCCATGATCAACAGGCTCTCAACTGCTTATTTACAGTGCGGAGGGCTACTTTCCTTCCCCAACGTTTCATGAGGAAAAATTACAAAACAAAACTGAAAAAGCGTATAGTTATTATATATTTCCTACCCATTCTGTACGGAGAGCAGCTTGCTGTGTGCGCTGTGTGTGCCCCATTCATCCCTCCATCCATTGTCTACAGTCTATCTTTTCAGTGGGATACATTCAACTCATTATATTGTGCACTTCCCTCTAATGCTCTGGTGTGCATCCTGCTCATCATTTAGAGTTCAGCATTTGTTCAGAGGCTTTAGTTTTAAAGCAAAAAGGTGCCTACTGTGAAATGTGCAAATCTTAAGTGTAGCAGTTTGAGCTGTGACAGATTGCTGAGCTTGGTTATCTCTGACAAGGCTGTCATGGCAAGTTCCTCCTACCTTCTTTTTTCTTAAGATTTATTTTATTTTTATGTGTTTTGCCTGCATGAATATGTGTTTGAGGATGCCAATCCCCTTGAACCGGAGTTACAGACAGTTGTGAGCTGCTATGTGGTTACTGGGAATTGAACCCGGGTCCTCTGAAACAGCAGTCAGTGCTCTTAACCACTGAGCCATCTCTCTGGCTCTCCCACCTTTTTGTCAACCCTATTCTGTTTTCTGTTCTTGTACATTAATTCTTCAGTTGTCACATAAATGTGTCCTGTATATATCTGACTTCTTTCCCTCAGTATGCCTCTCATATCCACCTATGGTTTGCTTGTAGTCATGGCTGTTTTCTGATGTGTGATGGTGGCCTATTGTGATGAGGCATCTAGCTTATCTATTGGGATAAAGTTTGAGTAAAGTTTAGAAGACTGTGTGCAAGTTTTTGTGTAGATACATGTTTTCCTATCTCCGTGTCCTGTGCCTGGGCTCTGGGTGACTGGCCGTGTGCTGGGTGTGTATTCATGTCTTCACAGTGTACATGCCACTTCACACTCCCAGTTAGCCCATCTAGTTTCTGTTTTTGTTCTGTTTAAATATCTATTTATTTATTTATTATGTATACAATATTCTGTCTGTGTGTGTGTCTGCAGGCCAGAAGAGGGCACCAGACCTCATTACAGATGGTTGTGAGCCACCATGTGGTTGCCAGGAATTGAACTCAGGACCTTTGGAAGAGCAGGTGATGCTCTTAACCACTGAGCCATCTCTTCAGCCCCCGCTTCTAGTTTCTGTTCTGCAGCTATGAAAATAGCTTTTCAGCCAGGCAGTGGTAGTGCACACCTTTAATCTCTCGGGAGGCAGAGGCAGATGGATCTCTGTGAATTCAAAGGCCAGCCTGGTCTACAAAATCAGTTCCAGGACAGTCAGGGCTACATAGGGAAACCCTGTTGAGAGAGAGAAAGAGAGATTTTAATTTCTCTCTCACCTGGGCTGGAGAGATGGCTCAGTGGTTAAGAGCACTGACTGCTCTTCCAGAGGATCTGGGTTCAATTCCCAGCACCCACATGGCAGCTCACAACTATCTGAAGATCCAGTTGCAGGGGATCTGACACCTTCACACCAATGCACATAAAATAAAGTTAAATAAACCATAAACATATTTTTTTTAAAAAACTTTCTCTCTCACCTGTCAGAAGTTATGGGGTTGATGGAGCTGGGGTATGTTAGCTGCAGGCTTTTTGCCTCCTTGCACATCTAGTCTGTTTTTTTTTTTTGGTAAACTTTTTGTTTTAATGGAAATGTAATTACACACATCAAATCTTACTTAGTTTCTAGTCACCAGGTGAGGTCAGGTCTGAAGATACCCTTGGACCTCAGATCTCAGCAGCTGTCTTGTTTGTCATTACCCCAAATTATTACGGACAGTGTCACTTAGGACCGAGTTTCTAAAATATTGAGTCCTCAGATGGTTCTAGAGAAGTTGTGTTACTCTTTGACTGTTTCTCACCATAAGTCTTTTATGGAACCAGCCCCCTAGGGATAATATTGTAAGCCAGCATCAAAGTGAGCCTAGTGGGTGGTGACAAGAAGTCAGATGGATGAGGTACCACCGCTGTCGAGGCGGTAGGCAGAAGCTGAGGCCACCATGCAGGCCAAGCCTTGCTTAGGGAGGAACAGGAGAGAGAAAGGAAGGCATGATTACCAGGTGAGGGACGCCTGGTCCAGGTGAGCAGCAAGCCAGCCTATGTGATGGGGGATGGACCAGGAAGAGAGGCCATAGTGATGGTCTGGTGACTTTCCCAGTGAATAGGACTTGGGGAGAGGTGGACAAGTCAATGAGCAGAGCTGAGCACAGGACCCTTGGTAGGGAGTGAGGTCAGTTCACCGAGGGATGAGATGGAGAACAGCCAGGATAATGCAGAGTCCCCAGACCAAGAGCCCTGTGTGCTCTCTGTTAGCCTGACCTATAAGTGATAGATTGCATGTAGTTAGATTTTCTTTCTTTTTTTAAGATTTAATTTTTTTCAGTGATGTGTGTTTATGAGTATGGGTATATGCCTGTGAGTTCAAGTACCCATGACCAGAAGAGGGCATTAGAACCCCTGGAGTCCCTTCATGATTCTTTATATTTTATTTTTTTTATCCAAATATATTTATATTTTGTCATTGAAAACTTCATATAGTATCTTTGTGTTTTACTTTAATTTCAACATATTGTCCAATTAGCTTTCTTTTTTTAATGCTTTTTTTAATTGATTTTTATTGAGCTCTACATTTTTCTCTGTTCCCCTCCCTGCCCCTTTCCTCACCCCCCTCATGATTTCTTTACCTATCAGTTTTGTTTTGTTTTTTTTAAATCTTGGTCTTTAAATGTTTGTTAAAATCTTGGCATTAAACCAGGAATGGTGATAACTGTCTGTGATCTGAGTGTTTGGGAGGCTGAGATGGGAAGATTGCCAAGAGCTCGAGGCTAGCTACATAGTGATCTGTGTAGTGAGTTCCAGTGGGTTCATAGTGGGTTCCAGTGTGTGACTCTGCCTCAAAGACCCCCCCCATACCCTAAAATTCACAGGAAGTATTTGGGAATGCGATGGGATGGGAAGTGAGACAGCAGTCTTAGAGGCAAGCATGGCTGGGCTCCTTGTCACCATCAGCCTTTCCCATCTAGCCATGGAGATGAGTGATAAGTTCCCACGAGACATGTCACAGCTGTCACTCTGAGTGTTTGTCATGACTGCCCCTTTCCTTAAAGACATGTTAAATAATGTCCCGTTTCCTTTGGAACCACAGAGGTGCAGAATGCTTGGCTGGTCTCTGCTTGTCAGGTTATGAAGTTATCTTTGCACCATCTAACCAGTATTCCTAGTTCTGTCTGCACAGGTGGGAGGGAGGTGTGCTATTTGGACTGTCAGCCCCAGGGTGCTCTCGTACCGTCAGGGTGAATCAGGGGCATTCATTGGATTGTTCAAATTTGAGTAGTTGACTGCACAGACCTCTTCAGGCTGGGAGGCACAGCAGCTGGGCTGTGGGTAGGTGGGAAGAATCTGTCTAACAGGAGATGTCTGTGAGGTGATTCCTCCATGGCTGCTAGTTTGTATGCTCTGCTGGACCTCAATTAATACGAAGTGGTGAACTCTCTGCTGGGGGTGTCCTGTTACCTCTACTTGGGAGGCCTCACCCTCCGTAGACGGTTCTCCCGCTGTCTATGCTCTTCAGGGTCAGCTTCTTTCTGTAGGAGGGCTTGCTAGCTGGTGACCATGTCTCTCTTCTGAGTGCCTGGGTCTTGGTTTAGTGACTGAAGGTGCATGTAGATATTTTTTAATCCCTGGTGACAGCAAACAATTGTCTGAGGATGGTTTATTACTCCAATTCTACCCCCGTATGCCAGATGAGACCCATCCCTAAAATTACTGTGTCCCCTTGCCTTTCCTGGGCTGATTAAAGACACTGTGGTGTCCTGTGTCCTTTCCACAGACGACCTAGGAGGTACTTCTTAGCCTCTGCCTGAGAAGGCAGCAAGCTGGTCTCAATGAAATTGCTAGCTTTCTCTATCTCTTTATAGCCCACTCTCTTCTGCCTTCTGTGAGGAGCCATTTTCTGGCCTGTCTTTTGGTAGGTCCCACCTGTTAGACCCAAGCCCTGTCCACCCTGCTGCTGTTTCTGCCCACTTTTCTGGGGTTCTGTTTTGTTGTTGGTTTGGTTTCCTTTTCATTGTTTGTCTTTTGAGACAGGATCTCACTATATAGCCCTGGCTGGCCTAAAACTTGCTATATGGAGCAGTCTGGCCTTGAATTCAGAGATTCATCTCCTCTGCTTCCTGAGTGCTGGAATTAAATGTGTACACCACCATTCCCAGCCCTAACTAAGTTAGTGGGTTTTTTTTAAATTTATAAAAGTTTATTAATTTATAAAAGTTTCCATTTCCGCCCCTCCTCCCAACACCCTCCCCCCACTCCCTCTCCTCCTCCCTCTCCATCCCTAAGAGCAGTCAGGGTTTCCTGCCCTGTGGGAAGTTCAAGTTCCTCCCCCCTCCCTCCAGGTCCAGGAAGGTGAGCATCCAAACAGACTGGATCCCAAAAATCCAGTATATGCAGAGGAAACAAGTCCCAGTGTCATTGTCAATGGCTTTTCAGAAAGACCCCGTGCCAGCCACATTCAGAGAATCCGGCCACATTCAGAGAATCTGGTTGGATCACGTGCTCATTCAGTCCCAGTCCAACTGGCCTTGGTGAACTCTCATTAGATCAGTCCCCTTGTATCAGTGGGTTAATGCACTCCTCACGGTCCTGCCTTTCTTGTTCATGTTCTCCCTCCTTAGTTAGTGGGTTTTTGAAACTAATTCATGTAGCCCAGATTGGCCTCAAACTTGCTATGTAGCCAAGGATGACCTTGCACTTTGGATCTTTCTGTCTTTCTCTGCCAAGTACTGAAATTCCAGGTAAGCTTCACCACTCCCATCTAGGCTGTTTGCTTTGAGACAGAGTCTTGTTCTGCAGTCCTGGCTAGCTTGGTTATTCACTGTGTAGCCGATGGTGACCATAAACTCAAAACAATTCTACTTGAGGTGAAGTGACTGCTGTGGCACACCCACCTCTGAAAACATTACTTTGTAGTTGCAGCAGATAGATATGGTACAATTATAGGTGAGTAATTCTGAAGCAGGAATAAGTAAGTATGTGTAATCCCAGTGCTCAGGACTGCGGTGGTTTTCTTTGTGTGTTTTGAGACAGGGTTTCTCTGTTTAGTCCTGGGTATTGTGGGACTTTCTCTGTAGACCACAGAGATCCACCTGCCTCTGAGATTAAAGGCATATACTACCACCACCCAATCTTGGGGTTTATTTTTAATTTCATCATTTTTGCATTCTTTCTGATTGATTTAATTAGGAATGTAAATCTCCCAGCTAGTTGTTAGAAATAGTTTAATGTTTCAGAGTCTCACCCTGCTACCATACTGGGGGTACATTGCCTTAAGTTCAGCCTAGACCTGGAGGATAGTGGGGTCCTTACAGTGAGCTGTGGGGATCTGCAGAGATGAGGTTAAATGAGGCAGACCTGTGCCAACTATTCTGGAGACCAGAACAAAATCCAGATGATAAAGTGGGAGACTAGGGGGTATGGGAGTGAATCAGGGGTGACACCAGGCAGGGTGTCCTATAGGGTGGCGGTGTGTTCCTGGTGTGTAGGGGACTGGGGTCAGAAGGTAGAGGAATAAGCAGTGGAGATCAGCTGTCCAGTGGTGTAGTGGGAGGACTGGGCCTTTTCTGGGACTGAGCAAACTACCCCAGCCTGAGCCATGGAGAATGCTGAGCAGGATGTTGAAGGAACTGCCCAGTGCACCTACCGATTAGTCCTGAGGCTTTGCTTTTCTGCCCTTGTCGTTTTGGGGTTTTATTTCCCTCTGATTAGAAGGACACAGTGAAAACAGAATAAAAGATGAAGTCAGAGGTGACTTTGAATGATTTTATAGCACTTAGAAGCATTTAAAAGGAAGCCATGCTTATCTGAACTAGGTTTCCAGTGAAGTTCATTTCAGGTCCTACTGTAATGTACTGGTGTAGCGATGGGCAGCATGTATTGCCTGTCATCCTCATTCTACTTCGGAGAGCAGCATAGTAAACCACACAGTATATTGACCTAGTTTGCAGGGAAGCGCAAGACGCCTGCTGTCACAGCCACAAGCACTATTCCAGGAATAGAATGAGACAGGGAACTGTTACAAATAGGCCATGGCTCTGGCTCATACATCCCTAGCTCTGGAAGGACAAGATAAATACACATTAAAAATTTCCACTTATGGGGCTGGAGAGATGACTCAGGGGGGTGGAGAGATAGCATTAAGATGGTTAAGAGCACTGACTGCTGATGTAGAGGACCTTGGTTCAATTCCTAGCACCCACATGGCAGCTCACAAATGTTTGTAACGCCAGTATCAGGGGACCCGACACCCATGGCAAAACACCAATGTACAAAAATTCTACTTAACAAATAGCTGTGATGGTGCACACTGTTAATATTAGCCCTTAGGAGGCATGGACAGGTGGACGGATCTCTGTGAGTTCAAGGCCAGCCTGGCTTATATAACAAATTCTAAGCCAACCAGAGCTACATAGTGACAACCTGTATCAAAACAGAGTATTTCCATATAAGGAGACTAAGGCAGGAGGATCTCAAGGTAAGGTCTGTCTGGACAATTTAGTGAGACCCTGTCTCAAAGGAGAAATGAGGGGCTGCGCCTGACAAGGCAGTATACTTCTTTAATCCCAAATGGCACCCATAATGCAAGGATTCAGGAGTCAGAGGCAGGTAGATCTCCTAATTGGAAGCCAGCCTGGTCTACAGAGCTAGTTTCAGGACAGCTAAAGCTACACAAAAAAATACTGTCGGGGGGCAGAGGGGGGTGTCTGGAAAGATGTCATAGTGCTTAAGAGCACTCCCTTGGACTCTTATTGTTGCTTCTGCAGTCCTGTCCTCAGTTACCCAGGTCTGTTTGTTAGTGTCCAACTCTCAGAGCCTCTGGTGGGTTTTTTTTTTCTTTTCTTTTTTTTTTTTCTTTTTCTTGAGACAGCGTTTTTCTGTGTAACAGCCCTGGCTGTCCTGAAACGAGCTTTTGTAGACCAGGCTGGCCTTTAACTCACAGAGATCTGCCTGCCTCTGCCTCCTGAGTGCTGGGATTAAAGGCCTGACTTGTTGAGGTTTTGTGGTTGTCTTTTTCTTCCTTTGTCTATAATGGCGAATCAATCCCACACCAGTTATGTTTTAAGGGGGTATTTATTTTGAGGGGTAAAACTTACATACACCATAAACCGTCAGGAAGGGAGCCTAGTCGCTGGAGCAGGAGCCGGGAGCAGGAGCTGGAACCAAGCGCCGAAACCACTCGGCCAGAGACTTGCGGCTCTTTTTAAAAGAGAAATATATACCACGCCCCATGGAAGGTACTCCCGCAGCACCTCCCCCTTTTGTTTAAGTAAGAGAGTTCTAAGCCTACTACGAAATTATATATAGTAAGTACAAACCTATACAATAAACTTATATACAATAAGTACAAATATCCTATTCTAACTAGCTAAAGTCTTGTATAGTAAATAACTTGGCCAAGTCATAAGAGGAAAGTAGCTACATTTATCTAGTCTTCAACCCCATAGAAGATCCAAGAAGGGAAATAATGTTACCTGAGTAATTGGGAAGTGCAATCAAAGAACTTCCAAAACATGCAACAAATCACAGAGACAACTGGCTACCTGGGCAATCACCAAAGACCTGTTTGCAGGGTTGAAGCAACCAACTTTGACTAAGGCCTAGAATAACTAACAGATTATTTTTAACAGGCAAGAGATTTTTCAAAGCCATCTTACCCTGTCTTGGCAAGATTTAACAGTTCTGTTTATCCATTTCCGGATTTTACCCATTTCCGGATTTTAACAGGCAAGAGATTTTTCAAAACCGTCTTACCCTGTCTTGGCAAGATTTGACAGTTCTGTTTATCCATTTCTGGATACCGTGTATTTGTCAGTAGTTGAGGTATGGGCAGTTTCTTGTTCAGAGGCCAGTTTTGTCAAGAAGACAAGCTCCAAGAGGAGTGTCTTTGGTGCTCAGCAATCTCTCGGGAATAGGTCGGTGTTGCCAGGAGTGATTGTGTCTCACTACACAGAACTCTAAGATTAAATTGAATGCCATTTTCTACAGCTCTTCGAAGAGGTTGAAGACTATTTATATATAATCTCTATGTATCTAAAGAACCTGATTAGTCTAACCATAAATATGACAGACATAGATGACTATTGATCTACAATTCTTAACATGTATCTAACTTAAAGACTAAGAGAATAAACAACTGTGCAATAAATGAGGACAATGACCTCCAAATGTAAACAATAAATATCAATACATAAACAATATATGAGTATCTTAATCAGAGGAAGAAATGTACACTGCAATATGGTATACATATATCAATACAATATATATCAATACATAAAAATGTTTTAAACAGGTAGAAGCATGCATGCGTACAATATTCAATATATGCCGATGTAATTATCTATAAACAATAACTCACAAATACCATTATTATCTATCCAATTATCCCTTTTCTTTTTCCAAAAGATCCCTGAGCTTATAAAATTCCTTTCCCAACTCTCAACCGTATACTAATTATAATCAATCCCTAAATATTGTTCCTAAACCTGAGGACAAACTTTGCTGAGAGAGGAGACATCGTCCTCTAGAATTACTTCCAGCTGTCATGGGGGTGAGGTTCTTTCTGGAGGATCCTGTAAAAGTAAAATGATGGTTAAATTTCAAGATCACTGTCTTTTAAAATTGCAAACAGTCTCTGAGTATTTTGTGGAGGTCTGGCCAGAATGTTATTCAAGATGTGCACCATTTCAGCTAACCAAGTTGGAATCATCTGTGCAGCTGATACCCGGAACAGGACTTGTAGTAACACTATCAGTATCATGACGTCATATCAACCGAGTGGAGTTGTTGTTATGGGGTCCCATCTTCTTCCGGGAAACTTCAAAAGTCAGTGCACGAAAAACTCATTGTTCATTGTGGAAAACTTAAACATTAATTATATAGATATATACAAACATATATTCAATGAAAGGTATGATAGACATATTCAATGAAAAGTATGATAGATATAAAGAAAAGCAAAGATGTTTTCTAAACTCATATTTCTTTCTGTCTCATATCATGGCTCTTGACATAAGACAGAAACTCCAGAAACTCTGGGTTTTTCTCCTAACAACAGGCTTGGAATTAGAGAGGGACCGAGCCAAGAGTCCAACTCCAAAATCAGCTCTATAAATTCAGAAATATATTTAGTATATTCCAGAGCTTCATACTCAAAGAACCTATTCAGTTTTCTTGATAATCCATATTGGGTAGTTATTTTTCCATCTGTCAGTATTCAAACATCCAGGGTCCTTTGAATTTTTCAAGGACGAGTGTTTTCCTGTGAAGATAAGAACAGAACCCTGCCCCCATTCTATGTTTTTCTTACCACCTGTATGGTCATCATCATTGTAGATGCTGTCATTTCTCCTTTCCAAGAGGTTTCTTCTCTTCAGATCTAACCTTTATTAATTTTGATGGTATCCACAATTTTTCTTCTCCTGTGGAAACAAGAGCAAAACCCCTTCCCCAACGTAGCACATCTCCTGGCTTCCACTGAGAGGTCAACACATCCTTGATATAAACCGGTTGATTTAGTTCAGCAGACTTTTCCATTATCCAATGTCTTTCTGCCGTTGTTATTCCCTTCTCATTAGCGTTAAGAAAATTCAAGGTTAATAAGGCATTATGTAATCTATTTCTGGGGGCATTTTCCACCCCTTTCTGTTTATTTAACATATCCTTTATAGTTCGATTTGATCTTTCTATGACTGCTTGACCTGTGGGATTGTATGGTATACCTGTAACATGCTTAATATTATAATAAGCAAAAAACCGTTTCATTTTCCTAGATACATAAGCTGGACGATTATCTGTTTTTATTTGTGCAGGTATACCCATAATGGCCATAACTTCTAATAAATGTGTGATTACTGAGTCAGCTTTTTCTGAGCTTAAAGCAGTTGCCCACTAAAAGCCTGAATAAGTGTCAATGGTGTAGTGTACATATTTTAATTTTCCAAATTCTGCAAAGTGGAACACATCCATCTGCCAAATTTCATTCCTTTTAATACCCTTTGGATTAGTCCCTGCAGGCAATGGTGTTTGGTTATAAAAAGAGCAAGTAGGGCATTTCTTTACAATCTCCTTAGCTTGTTGCCATGTAATAGAAAACTCTTTTTTCAAGCCTTTGCTATTGACATGATGTTTTTTATGAAATTCAGATGCCTGCAGCACACTACCAATCAACAATTGATCAATATCTGCATTACCTTGTGCTAGAGGACCTGGCAGACCCGTATGGGATCGGATATGTGTTATATACATAGGGCAGAGCCTGTTCCTGATCATGTCTTGTACCTGGATAAACAATGAGGTCAGTTCTGTATCATCAGGTATAAATTCAGCAGTTTCAATATGCAAAATAACTCTTTCTGCATATTGTGAGTCAGTAATTATATTAAGAGGTTCTTTAAAATCCCTAAGCACCATAAGGATGGCATATAATTCTGCCTTCTGGACAGAATCATAAGGACTTTGTTCCACTTTACTCAATTCTTCTGATTTGTAACCTGCTTTCCCTGATTTATTAGCATCAGTATAAAATGTATGGGCCCCGGTTATTGGAGCATCACGGACAATTCGAGGAAGGATCCAAGAAGTTCTCTTTATAAAGTTAAGTCTCTTGCTTTTTGGGTAATTGTTATTGATTTCTCCCAAAAAATTAGGACAAGCTCTTTGCCATGGTTCATTGTCTTCCCACAACTTTTTTAAATCTCATCAGCAGTGAAAGGCACTATAATTTCTGTTGGGTCTATACCTGCTAATTGACGAAATCTCAATTTTCCTTTTATAATCAATTCAGAGACTTTTTCCACATAAGTTTTTAATTTTTTACTTGGTTTGTGTGGTAAAAAGGTCCATTCCAAGATAATATCATCTCTTTGCATCAAGATTCCTGTAGGAGACATTCTGGAAGGCAATATGACGAGAATACAACTAAGCTTTGGATTTACCCTGTCCACATGAGCCTCCTGTAATTTTTCCTCAACCATTGTCAGTTCTTTTTCTGCTTTGGCTGTTAATTCTCTGAGACTGTTTAAGTCTTTATCACCATCCAAGGTCTTGTTTAAATGAATTATTAGATCAGGTGTTATCCCAACAGCCGGTCGTAGGCTGGAGATGTCTCCTAATAATCTTTGAAAGTCATTAAGAGTTCGTAACTGGTCTCTCCTGATTTGTGCTTTTTGAGTCTTAATTCTTTGTAGACCTATTTTATAACCTAAATAATTAACAGAATCTCCTCTCTGAATTTTTTCACGAGCAATTTGCAATCCCCATTTAGGTAATACTATTTTTACTTCTTCAAACAGCCTTTCTAAGGTGTCTTTGTTTTGATCAGATGTCAGGATATCATCCATATAGTGGTATATTATGGACTTAGGAAATTGTTTGCATATAATTTTCAATGGTTGGCTTACAAAATATTGGCACAGGGTGGGAGAGTTTAACATTTCCTGTGGGAGGATGGTCCACTGGTACCTCCTTGCAGGCTGAGAGTTATTATAAGTAGGCACTGTGAAGGCAAGCTTTTCTCTATCTTTTTCTTGTAATGATATAGTGAAGAAACAATCAGATCAATAACTATAAGAGGCCATCCCTTTGGTAACAGGGAGGGCAGAGGCATTCCAGATTGCAGAGGGCCCATAGGTTGAATAACCTTGTTGATAGCTCTAAGATCTGTCACCATTCTCCATTTACCAGATTTTTTCTTAACAACAAATACAGGAGAGTTCCAAGGGCTGGTAGATTCTTCTATATGTCCAGCATCTAATTGCTCTTGTACCAGCTGTTCTAAAGCCTGTAACTTTTCCTCAGCTAAAGGCCACTGTTTAGTCCATATTGGTTTCTCAATCAACCATTGTAGAGGCATGGCTGTTGGTACCTCTGAAGGGCCATCAATTGTGTTGTGTTCTTGTATAGCTGTAATGGCTGGTTTCCGCCATCTGTATTATCTTGTAATATTGTCCTCAGAAATATATGCCCTGGAAGCAGCAGGAATGTTAATTTGGGTATTCCATTGCTGCAATAGGTCACGGCCCCATAAATTCACTGCAATATTGGCTACATATGGCCTTAGTTTTCCTATTTGTCCGTCTGGACCTATACAATTGACCCATCTCATGCTTTGTCTTACTCGAGATAGGGTTCCAATTCCTAGGAACTGAATATCTACCTCCTGAAGAGGCCAATGCAGATGCCAAGATTCTGGAGTAATGATACTTACATCCGCACCTGTGTCCAGTAGGCCAGTAATAAATTTACCATTTACACACACTCTTAGCTGTGGTCTTTGTTCATTTATAGAAGTCTGCCAGAATATACGTTTACTTTGTCCTCTTAGATTTCTTGATTATTCACCACATTTAACTCATCCTTCAGGCCGTTATTGCTTTTAACAGCAGGCATGGGACATTCTAATTTCCCTGAAGAGGCATGTTCTCTGCAGTGATTGAAGATGACTGGACCACATTTGCCATGGGGGCCTGCGTGAGGCCCCCCATTGAGTTTCCCAATGGCAATGGGTTGCCCTGTTTATCTCTTGTTGACCTACACTCATTCGTCCAATGCCTGCCCTTTCCACATCTCCTACATAAACCTGAAGGCTGAGTCCTCCTATTCCTGTTATTCCTAGAAGAGGCATTATTCCTGGAATTCCATTGTCTGCAGTCCCTTTTCATGTATCCCATTTTGCCACAATGAAAGCATTTTGTAATCTGATGTCTCCTTTTACCTTTGGAAATTGTTTCTTGAACCCATGTTTCATTGCCATAATCAAATGTATCAAGATTCATTGTATGTAAAACCCATTCATCCAAAGGCGCTGATCTGATGTTTAAAGGCCCCAGGATCCTTTTGCATTCTACATTGGCATTCTCATAAGCCAAAGACTCAATTACTATATTTCTTGCTTCTGGATCAGGTATCCCTATTTGTACAGCCTTAGTTAGTCTTTGTAAAAAGTCACTAAAGGGTTCTCTCTGACGCTGTTTGACCCTGATATACGATTCTACTCTCTGACATGAGTCTTGAACCCTTTCCCAGGCCCTTAGAGCTGCTGTAGCACATATGGATAAAATGTTTTCATCATAAAGAGCTTGTTCCTGAGGATCAGAGTAAAGTCCTTCCCCTAGAATTTGATCTAGAGAAACCTCAATTCCTTTCGCTGATTCTTGTTGTTGTAAAAGTCTGGCCTCTTGTTTGAATAGCACTTACAGTCATGGACTGGAGGTTACGAGTCATTTTGGTTGTCCCCTCCTCCAGAGCAGTGAAGCTCCTTTCTAAAGAAGCAATATCAGACTGTACCTTCTTGATATTTTGTTCAGTCGACCGAGTCATATCAGACAAAGATCTAGTCTCCTCCTTGAGAACTCCAAACTCTGATCTAGTCTCCTGCTTGAAAACTCCAAATCTGATCTAGTCTCCTGCTTGAAAACTCCAAAGTCTTTTTTGAGGAGGTTGGTGTCAGTCTGAATTGTCCTTAAGATTTTAATCTCTGCCCTCAGCATTGTGGATTCAGTCTGTAAGGACTGTATCATCCTGATAAAATAGCCAAACACCAGAAAAGTGTCAGATTCCAGGAATAACCAAGTAAGAGGAATATCAGAGACATCCTTCAGAATATCCTCCATAGCGTAATTTAAAAAACCATTGAACTTTTGGATATTAATATTTTCTGACATTTTCAATCAAAAGAAATTGTACTTGTATGTATGTATGTATGTATGTATGTATGTATTTTCAACCGAAAAGAAAAATCTTACCTGTAATGACCGTTGCCTGCCAGTAGGTGGCGGGGGCGCACCTGAATCCACGTGGCAATGGCGTCAATCCAGGAAGTAAACTCTAGAATATATACACTCAAATCCAGAGGTTAAATTGACAGATCATGTGCTCTGGCGAGCACAGGTCGAGCTCTGGACTCAGCCGGGCGGCGGGGAAGACAGTGCCCGATAGGGGTAGCAGAAGCCAAAAAGTTCCCTCCCCGATCCGCCCAAAGTCGGGGCCAGTCGGGAGCCAGTAGCGGTGTGCAGCTCTGGTTGCTTGGCCCACGCCACGACGGGGGCGGGGGGGAGCCCACACGTTCGGGCGCCAGATAATGGCGAATCAATCCCACACCAGTTATGTTTTAAGGGGGTATTTATTTTGAGAGGTAAAACTTACATACACCATAAACCGTCAGGAAGGGAGCCTAGTTGCTGGAGCAGGAGCCGGGAGCAGGAGCCGGAACCAAGAGGGGCCGAGCCGAGACTTGCGTCTCTTTTTAAAAGAGAAATATACCACGCCCCAGTGGGCTAGTATTTCAGTGGCTATTGGCTGACGGAGCGGAAGGCGCTCCCGCGGCACTGTGGGCTCGTGCTTCAGCGACTATTGGCTGAAGCAGCGGAAGGTACTCCCGCAGCATGTCTAGATGAAAGCATGGACTTTCTCTGGTCTTTTATGGCTCATTTAGAGGAAGCCAGTACCGACTGTTCCAAAGCATTTCTTCCCTGATCATCTGGGGAAGGTTGCTGCTCCACTTAGCTGTTGAGATATGACTATATGAACTGGTTATGGTTCACACTTGTAATCTAGTACTTGAGAATGGACACAGAAGGCTGAACGACTGATTGACAATCAGCCTGGGTTTCAGAAGACCTTGCCTCAAAAACAAAACAAGGGAAGGACTGAGGTTTTTTTTTCCTATTATTTATTTATTTATTTATTTTGTTTGTTTGTTTTGTTCTTTTTTTGAGACATGGTTTTTTTGTGTGTAGCTCTGGCTGTCCTGGAATTCACTCTGTAGACCAGGCTAGCCTTGAATTCGGATATCCGCCTGCCTCTGCCTCCCAAGTGCTGGGATTAAAGGTATGCACGACCTCATCTGACTTATTTTTAGTGATTTTTGTGTGCGAGTGTTTCCGTGAAGTGAGCATGATAATCACTACTCTACAGAAGCGAAGCTGTGTGAGTGTTCACATATGTGTGGGTGTGGGATGGAAACAGAGACCAACCTCAGGTGTCAGTCCTCACCTCTACCTTGTTTGAGACAGGGTCCCTGCTGTCTGCGCTGTGTGCACCAGGCTAGTCGGCCCATAGGCTTCGTAGGCTTCTCCTTTCTCCATCCCCCATCCTACATTTGGAAAGCTGGGGTACAGGTGTGTGATATGGTACCCAGTTTTATATGGGGTCTGGAAATTTATAAGTCAGTGTACTCCATGAAAGAAATTACTTAGTAATGAGACTTTGGTATGGATGCCCTTCTGTATCCTTCCTCGGGCACAGTGCCCCTTGAGCATCTTGGAGACCATGGATGTTGACACCTCTTTTCTCAGAGGAAGATGCAGGTGTTTTGTAATTGAAATGTTTAGAAAATGTCTCTGGGGACTGGAGAGATAGCTCAGTGGTTAAGAGCATTGGCTGCTCTCCAGAGGTCCTGAGTTCAATTCCCAGCAACCACATGGTGGCTCACAACCATCTGTAATGAAATCTGGCACCCTCTTCTGGCATACGGGCATACACGGAGGCAGAATGTTGTATACATAATAAATAAATAAATAAATCTTAAAAGAAAAGAAAATGTCTCTGGCATTGAGTTCAGAAGTTGGTGCTTCTTTACAATTTACTTTCTTAGCTGCTGGAGAGATTAGCTGCTCTTGCAGAGAACCTGGGTTCGATTCCTAGCACCTACATGGAAACTTAAAGCCATTTATAACGCCAGTTCCAGAGAATCTGATACCTTGTCTGGCCTCCACAGGCACCAGGATGCCTATGGTATTCACATACATATATGCAGGCAAACATCCACACATTTAAAATTATAAAAAAGAAGTCTTTTTTTTTTTAAAAAAAAAAACATATCTTATAGCTGGGCGGTGGTGGCACATGCCTTTAATCCCAACACTCGGGAGGCAGAGGCAGGTGGATCTCTGTGAGTTCGAGGCCAACCTGGGCTACAAGAGCTAGTTCCAGGACAGCCTCCAAAGCTACAGAGAAACTCTGTCTCAAAAAAACCAAAACTAAAATAAAAACAACTTGCTGGGGCACACACCTTTCATCAAAGTACTCTGGAAGGGGAGGCAAGCAGATCTCTGAGTTCAAAGCCTGCCTGATCTATATATCAAATTCTAGTCCAGTCATGGCTATACAATAGGACTCTGCCTTGGAAACAAGCAAACAACAAAACAACAATAACCATAGCTCATGGGGACTGGAGAGGTGACTTAGCAGTTAAGAACACTTGCTATTCCTGCAGAAGGCCCAAGTTCAGTTCTAGCATTCATTTCAGGTGGTTCACAACTGCCTATAACTCTGTCTTTAGGGGAATCTAATCCCCTCTTCTGGCCTCTGTGGGCACAGGCACACACGTGATATATGTATGGTGTTATACACCTTTAATTCCAGTGCTTAGGAAGCAAAAGTAGATGGATGAATGTCTGTGAGTTCAAATCCAACATGGCCTACAGAACAAGTTCCAAGGCATCCAGGACTATACAGAGAAGCTTTTTCAAAAATAAAGAAAAATTTTAAAACTTAACTTCATATTTTGAAATATTTTCACTGTATTATTTTTTGTGTTTGAGTATGCATACATATGTGGACACATACATGTCATGGCATGCACCTGGAAGTCAGAGAACAACATTGGGTCTTGGTTTTATATTTTCCCAATGTGGGTTCCAGGGTTCAAACTCATCTTGTCAGACTTGGTGGCAATCACTTTTATCCACTGAACTTTCTTGCTGGGCCAAACCCACTTTACATACACACACACACACACTCACACACACACACACACACACACACACACACACACACACACACCAGTAAAACAGAGTAAAATAAACTGTTGAGTGTAACATCTAGACACTGCATTTTTCAGTGTTTCCCCAGACAAGATGTTGGTAATGTTGAGTGGGGTTTGTATGTAACCCCTTTCAAGGCTGTATGTTTTTGCAGAACTTGGAATCTTGCACTTTTCCTTTCAGTGTTGTTTGGTTCTTTAAAAAAAAAAAAAAAAGATTTCTTTATTAATTATGTATACTGTATTCTGTCTGCATGTACGCTGCAGGCCAGAAGAGGGCACCATTACAGATGGTTGTGAGCCACCATGTGATTACTGGGAATTGAACTCAGGACCTCTGGAAGACCAGTCAGTGCTCTTAACCTCTAAGCCATCTCTCCAGCCCCGGTTCTTTTTTTTTTTTTTTTTTAAGAAAAAAAAAAAAAAGTCATGTACACACAAACTTCCCAGCACCCTAGCAAGCACTGTTGTCTAGTGGGGGTGTGGTTCTTGTGCACCCCCTCTGCCCTCTCCCGCTGGAGTTCTCAGCTTGAGGTACATAGTAGTGCGCCTTTAGCTGCAGTGAGTCCTGTCTACCCATCTCACGGCAGCTCAGCCTTAGAAGCGCGGAACTGGGAGTCCTAGTTACACTCTGCTCCTCCACCTTGGACCCTCTGGACATCACTGGGTGGCCTGCTGAGGCCTGGTCTTCTCTCCACAGATCCTGATGGCCAGCTGCACAGTGTGGAGCCTGTCCAAGATGAAGAGCCCCCTGCCTGCGCCGATGAGTTTGACGACTTTGTCACCTATGAGGCAAGTGCTTTCCTAACTGCGAACCCCACTTCCCTCCTGTGTTCTCCTGAGCAGCACAGCTGTTCTCAGTGCTCCGCCCCGTGCGTGTGGGTGGGAGGCCCTAGGAGACCTTGACTGTGGCAGAAACCACGGATGATTTTCACTGGCCTGGCTGGGCCCAGGATCTACATGTTCAAAAGTCATCTCTTGGGCCTGTTGTGTAGAGGTTTGTGGACAGCTAGGCTCTGTGGAATCCTTGCTGTCACCTTCTGCCACGCAGAGGCAGAACAGAAGACACTGAAGGTTTCCCTTTGTGAACTTGAAAATAATTGTGTTTGGAAACATTGACTAACCTGCCTCCTGCCTTGTATCCCTTACTGTCTACTCCTGGGAAAAGCTAGGGTTGTGCTTTGTGGTGTCTCTTATAACTGTGGGTTCCTTGTCACCTAGCTGGGGACAAAGTCACAGCAAAGGAAGCCAGACCACTGTAACTGCCCAGCAGACTGGAAAGAGCTGAATCTCAAGTCGTATGGCTGATCTACGGGATTTTCTTTATAAAATACATGGAGTTGTTGCCCTGGTGTTCAGAGTGGCTTAGACACAGGGTGCTTGAGCCCAGGGATTCTGGGCTGTCCTGCCAATGCAGTGAGACTAATCTTGAATACATGAGTTATAACTGAGCCCTTGGTTTGTGGATAGAAGTGGCAGCTGCCAGCATTTCAGCCTTCTAAGTGATACAGACTGGTGAGACCGAAGGTTCTTACGTTCTCAGAACCTTTGCTCCTTTGTAGCATGAGGAGCTGCCCTGTAATGTCTAAGTAGGTTCCTTTTGAGGGCTAATGTACCACAGAACTTAGGCTTTTTAATTCCCCCCCCTTTTTGTTTTTTTGAGACAGGGTTTCTCTGAAGCTTTGGAACCTGTCCTGGAACTAGCTCTTGTAGACCAGGCTGGTCTCAAACTCACAGAGATCTGCCTATCTCTGCATCCCAAGTACTGGGATTAAAGACATGTGCCACCACTGCCCGGCCCTAATTTCTCTCTCTTTCTCTTTTTTTAATATTTATTTATTAATTATGTATACAATATTCTGTCTGTGTGTATGCCTGCAGGCCAGAAGAGGGCACCAGACCTCATTACAGATGGTTGTGAGCCACCATGTGGTTGCCGGGAATTGAACTCAGGACCTTTGGAAGAGCAGGCAATGCTCTTAACCACTGAGCCATCTCTCCAGCCCCCTAATTTCTCTTTTAAAGACTTATTTTTAGTATGTGTGTGCCTGTGTTTGAGTAAGTGCACATGAGTGCAGGCACCTATGGAGGTCAGAGCTGGAGTTAAAGACAGTTGTAAGCCACGTAATGTGGGTACTGAGACACACAAACCTGTGTTGTGCAGAAAAGCAGTGACCCTTAACCCCTGAGCCTTCTCTCCTAGCACTCTGATTTGTGTTTTAGATGGAAGAAACAGTTCTACATGTTTTGTTTACTTTTAAAATCTTGAAAGATTTCATTTTTGAAGGTTTTGGAGTTTTTAGTACATGGACCAAACAGTGCAGAGGATTTCCATATGATGCCTTGCCTGGGCCACAGCTGATGCTTCACTGTTGACCAGCATTTGCTACTCATGAAAACATGTGTCTTTGACGGCATCACAGATCGTCGTTGCCACTCACCAAGTTCCCTGTGCTCCGCCATGCCCCACGTGCCCCTGGTTGCCCAGGGTTTAGCAAAGCTGTGTTTCTGCCTTTCCTGGGTGTCTCTGAGCTACACTCAGACCTGCTCTTCTTACTCAGGCTCAATGTTTCTTCTGTGTCTTGCTTTTTAGGATTGCAGGTACCGTTTTTCAGAACTAGGTACTGCTACAAACTTACAGTTTTTTCTTTAAATCAAACAGCTAGTCATGGGTGTTACAGGCTCCAATCCTCGTGCTTGGGAGGTAAAAAGAGGAGGATCAGAAATTCAGTAACATTTGTTGACATCATAAGTTCAAAGCCTATGTAGACTGGACTATATGATACCTCGTCTTTACAAAAAGTGTTGCCAGATGTGTTGGCTCACTCCTTTAATCCCAGCACTCAGGAGGCAGAGACAAGCAGATCTCTGAGTTTGAAGCCAGCCTGGTCTACACTGTAAGTTGCAGGACAGTCAGAACTACACATTCAAAAAACAAACAAAAACAAAAAATCAAACAAATGTCAAATATCCTTTTGTTGGTTTGTTAGTTTTCTGAGACAGGGTTTCTCTAGTGTTCTAGGCTGTCCTAGAACTTGTTCTGTAGACCAAACTGGCCTTGAATTTACAGAGATCCACCTGCCTTTGCGTCCCAAGGGCTGAGATCCCAGCTTCCAACATCTTCTTGAAGTGGAGATCTATATGTCAAACCCAGATGCCGTATTTGGTACTTAGAGACGATTAGCCTTTTACTGATTTGCTGCAAATAGTTCTAGTGGAACTTGGTGTCTGTGAGCACGTGCTGGCAGGAGTACAGGAGCCATTACTTGCTCATGCGCACTCTCTGTAATGGTCTCCTAGTAGTCCTGGCTCTACTGCCTCTTTCCTGGGGACCTTTTGGGTGCTTAGCTTGCAATAGCAAAATATTAAGTGAGGCAGGAAAGGATTAGGGACTGAGTTAAGTTGCTGATGATGTTTACAGGAACGATCATGAGAAGAAAGCTCATTGTCCAAGAATCTGAGCAGGCCAAGGGAGGACCATGGTGGGTAGAGACCACTTATCGTGTTTTCTGGAAGGGCAGTGAGGAAGTCCCAACAAGAACAAGCAGGACCAGAAGATAAGGGTGTCCTAGAACTGTCCTGGCTGTGCTTTCTGTGTGCCTCCCTCCTCTCCCACTGCTGGGAGCTGGAGAGACCACTTTTTTGACGAGAATGTGTCCTTTGTACAAACTGTTATCAGGAAGGTTAAAGTGTACAGCCAAGCTCTGCTTTGTTCCCTGCCTGTTTGTTAAGACCAGCAAGGGCGCTTCCTGGACTTTGCTTCTCCCCACCTGGCCAGCAGCAGCTTAACGGAGCGTGTCTGGGAGCAGGTTAAACTTTCTCTGAGGTGGTGATGTGCTGTCAGGTGGGCACATGGATTTCGCAGGACGCCAGCACAGCTAACAGACAGGGAGGTGGCAGTCAGTGAAGAGAAGCCAGCGACTTGGTGAGCTGGGACACATGATGAGGAGGTCATCAACAACAACACACCCTTCCCAGAGCCTGGGCTCAGAGACAGGCTTGTGAAGATGCTTGGCCGTCATCTGAGGGTAAGGAGAGACCTGAGAGTGCACTGTGCCTGGATTGTGCCCAAATTCTATTTCTATGGAGAGAAAGGGTGAAGCCATAGCCTGGACTATGGGAACTACCAGGCATTGTTAGCCATACTTGATAGACTGAACTAAGGATCTCATCTGTCGGTTGGTGCCTTAGGTGATTGGTTACCTAGTGATTGTAATGACACATTTGGAAGCTTTTTAAGACACTTTGATTTTAAAGTTAGTTCATCTTTACTTTGGTAGTAGGTAAAAATTTTAGAAGTTGGTAATATAAAGTTGTTGCCTTCTGGGCAAAGCTAGGTCCTAACTGGCTGGTAGATGTGGCCCAGTGGGTGAGGCTGTGTGCACTGCTTGCTTTGTGTGTCGTGAGCTGTGTAGTAGTACTGTGCTCGCAGCTGAGGGGTTTTGTGCCTGTTTTGAAGGGCCTTGGGAAAATAGATTTGCTATTTAGCTCGTTGGCACCCAGGCAGGGCCCTTGCACGGTAGTGGCTGGCAGAAGAACCAAGTCTCAGGTGCTGTCGGGGGCAGGATCTCAGCTGGGCATCTATCCTCCCATTGCCTCAGAGTCTGGGTCTTCCTCCTTTGTGGCTGAGTGCATCTAGTAGACTATTAGCTACACATAATAAACATGGGGCTTCATGTTTGTGTCCCACATCCAACAGAGGATCCTAAGTGCTTTTTGCAGTGCTTGCGGATGGAACCTCTTGACCTTATTAGTTTGTACATACGGCTGTGTCCCCCTCTGTGACTGGGGCTCTGCAGTTACTCCACAATGCTCCTTTAGAAATGAGACTGTATCGGACAGCCTCCCTCCAGGATCTGTGGTCCAGAGGGAGACAGTGACATGTACATCTTTGCCCTAGTATCGGTAGAGTTGATTCTGTCTCATACTCTGCCTAAACCCCCTGGAAGGTGCCATCCTTGGCCTGTGCTCCCAGGGACACCACCCTCAGCCTCATGAGAACTCCATGAGTAGAGTCCAGCTTTCGGACTCTCTCCTCCCCAGGAGGAGATATGCTAACTCCACTGAGAACTCTTTCCACCCCAGGAGGAGATATGCTAACCCCACTGAGAACTCTTTCCTCCCCAGGAGAAGATGTGCTAACCCCACTGAGAACTTGTTACCCTTATTCCAAATGGCCAGGGTGCAGCAGTGAGCACCTGGCATATGTACACATGGGCTGGTTTTAAAAAACAAATCATTACATTAGTCGTGGAGCAGGGGGTCGCCCATTCTACAGCGCAGGTATGGAGCTCACTATTTGGGTCCTGGGGATCAGACTCCAGTCATCAGGCTTGATGGCAAGTGCCTTTACTGGATGAGTCATCCGGTTTTTGTTCTGACATAAGGTCTCACACTACAGACCAGGCTGGCTTTGAACTCAGAGATCCACCTGCCCCTGCCTCCCAAGTGCTGAGTGAGATTAAAGGATTGTGCCACCAAGGCCTGGGGATATTTTTTTTATTTTTTAATTAAAAATTCATACAGTATATTTCAATCATGGTTTCCCTCCCCTATTTCCTCTAATATCCTCCCTACTTCCCTACCCATTCCAACTCCAGGCCTTCTTTTTGTCTCCTTCTTTAGAAAGCAACAAAAAAAAAAAAGAAAAAAAGAAAAAGTGCGGAAACATACACCCTGAGATACACATACAGAAAAAAAACAGTACTCATAAAAACACAAATCAGAAACCATAATAAACAAGCAAAAGGCCACTAAGATTAAAAAAAAATGTACAAAGAAAGCAATAGGAGACATAAAAAAAGATCTGTAAAAAACCCACTCTGGGTTGGCTTTTTCAAAAGCTGCCTCAAGCTGGCGAGATGGGTCAGCAGTTGGGAGCACTTGTTGCCCTGCATCAGGTCTGAGTTCAATTCTCAGCACTCTAAAGATTTTAAAGTTACCTCAAGGTCACCTTTTACATAAGCAACAACCTGTTATGAGGTCTTGGGAAGGTTAGTGTTGGGGTCTTGTCCAGTTCTCGGATCTGCCTGCTTCCTTTGTCTAAGATCCGCAACTTGGTGCTGAGCATGGTCTCTTGTGGGGCCGTATTTATGCACCAGGACCAACATTCTTTTAGAAGTTTTTGCTTACTACTAATGAACTGTGTCTAGTCTTTGTTTTTATTCTCCTCGGAAATCTACAGGGTTTTCTTAGTGCCTGGGTAAGCGACTCTCAGCCTCCCCTCATGGACCATCAGGAGTCTACACAGGATGGTGTCCTGTTTGCCCACCATCTCCTGTAGGCCAGGCTTTGGACAGTTGCCTGTGCCTGCCTGCTGTGCTAGCCTCTCTGAACTGGCTTCTGCAGGATGGAGTTCTGGCCTGCCTCATTCAGGAGAGAGCTGCTTAGGTGCATGGGTAAAACAGAACTGGACTGTAAAGGTCACTTTCTTGTTTGGGTTGTTTTGTTTTTAAAGACAGGGTCTCACTATATTGCCTTGGCTGGAGCTATGTAGACCATGCTGTCCTTGAACTCATAAAGAACTGCCTGTTTCTGTCTCCCAAGTGCTGAAATTAAATGTGTGTACTAGTGTTGTCTGGCTTTGGTTTTAGATTTTTGACTTGACTGCTTTCCACAAATTACTTAGAATTGATGAATTTTGTACCGTTTGGAGGCATAAGAACGCTGCAGTCTTGTTTCTTTCCTTGCTCTAAGAAGTGCCCACCCATGTCACCCACTGGAACCCTTAAGACAAGTCCTTATAGCTCCCTCTTCGTGTGTCAGGTCACAGACTGTTAGTGGAGTTAACAAGAGTGAAGCTGGCTTCTCATCAGCCCAGAGGCTCAACTGGACGCCATGGCTGTTGTCCTCACACTCCTTGGAACACCAGACCTCAGGGACAAAGGGCATCTTTTTCCTGCTAGAACTGCGAGTTTTCTGAAATCCTATTTACAAATTGTTAACCTCAGAATCTTCTGAATATGAAATGTCAGAGGCTATCCTAACTTGCAGCTTTGTTGTAATTAAAATTGAACTTTTAAGTAGAAATACCCTCTTTTATCCCTTAATTTTAAGTTTGTTGGTATTATTTAAATTAGTCTGCCATAAATTGGGCCCTGTGCCATGTTCTGTCCATAGGGGAAAACAAGTACTGTTGAGAAAACAGACATTGAACTATAATAGTTGGCTAGATGATTGACTAATTCCAGCACTGGTGGAGGAGAGGCAGATGGATCTCTGAGTTTGAATCCAGCCTGGTCTACAGAGCATGTTACAGGACGGCCAGGGCTACACAGAGAAACCCAGTCTTGAAAAATCAAAACCAAAGAAGGAAAAAAAAAATCAGCAGTAGCCTAAACATACAAAATAGTTGTTGGTGATGATATCTTAATTTGATCTTTATTACATTTTTACTGTGACTAATTTTATATGTGTTTATGAAGGGGACATCCACATTATGTGTGTGGAGGTCAAGGGACACTTTTGGGGAGCCTGTTCTCTCCCACCATGTGTGTCTTGAACTTATTAGGCTTGGTGTCTAGTGCCGTTGCTCACAGAGCCATCTGGCCAGCCGTTGATGTCTTCATTCTAAAAGGTATACTCAAACTCGTGTGTTAACTCCTTTACTGTAAGTAATATTCATGCTGAAGGCCGCAAAACAAGCGGTTCTGTTGGGAATATTTGTGATTCTAGGATGCTTTGTATCTTTTAGATGTATTATTATTCAACTGATTTTAAAATTACTCCACTTTTGAATTTTTTTTTGATTTTTTTTTTTTGTTTTTTGTTTTTTGGTTTTTTTTTTTTTTTTGAGACAAAAATTTTTCTGTTAACCCAGGCTGGCCTTCAACTCATGGTCTTCCTGCCTTGCCTTCTGTGTGCCAGGAATACAGGTGGGTTCCACCGTGCCCACCTTTATGCATAATTTTGTCTTTTCTTTTTCATTTTAAAAATAAGGGACTGAGGGTACAGCTGAATGGCAGAACACATAGGGCATCTCAGAGGCCTTGTGTTTAGCCTGCAACAAATGTGTGTGTGTGCTCGTATGCATGCACACATACTGAGTCCTAATTTCTAAGCTAATATTGATGTTTAGGAATATGGTTATTTTTACTGATGCCGTGTCCTCTCTGCAGTGTGGCCTCCATAGCTGCTTAGGCTAACTGTTGGTTTTCTCTCCTAGGCCAATGAGGTGACAGACAGCGCATATATGGGGTCTGAGAGTACCTACAGTGAGTGTGAGACCTTCACAGATGAGGACACCAGCACCTTGGTGCACCCTGAGCTTCACCCTGAAGGGGACGCTGATAGTGCTGGTGGTTCAGCTGTGCCCTCAGAGTGCCTAGACACGATGGAGGAACCTGACCATGGTGCATTGCTGTTGCTCCCAGGCAGGTCTGTACCCTTGCTGTGTGTGTATGTGTGTGTTTCTGTGTATCTGTGTGTCTGTATGTCTTGTAGATTCCCTAACTGTACTGCAATGGTAGAAACGGTTTAGGCTTTACGTAGCTTCCTACTGTCTCTGTGGAGCTGCACCTGTCTGGTTTCTAGCCAGCTGACATCCCTTTATGCTTCTTTCTAGGACACTCCTGGATTTAATGCCCTACGGGGTCTGGCTGTAGAGACAGAGAAATTATAAGAGATAAATATTAATTCAGTCCTCTGAGGTTTTGTTTGTTTTTTGAGACAGGGTTTCTCTGTGTAACAGCCCTAGCTGTCCTAGAACTAGCTCTGTAGACCAGGCTGGCCTCAAACTCAGAGGTCCACCTGCTTCTACCTCCCAAGTGCTGGGATTAAAGGCAAGTGCCACCACTAGCACAAAATCTTGACGCCAGGGCTAGAGGACATAGTATTCGCATATCTTTGTGATCCCCTGCATTTACTGCATATGGACATAATAAATAATAAATAAATATACCCCTAAAAACTTGACGTTGGCCGGGTGGTGGTGGCACACACCTTTAATCCCAGCACTCGGAGGCAGAGGCAGGTGGATCTCTGAGTTCGAGGCCAGGCTGGTCTACAAGAGCTAGTTCCAAGACAGGTACCAAAGCTACAGAGAAACCTTGTGTCAACAAACAAACAAAAACAAAACGAAACTTAAAGTTGACAGGTGTGGCAGCACAACCTTTGATCACAGCACTCAAGATGCAGAGACAGGAAGATCTGTGAGTTTGAGGCCAGCCTGGTCTACTAGTAAGTTGCAGATAACCAAGAACTCCATAGTGAGACTCTGTCTCAAAACAACACAACAAAATGACAAGAAAACACTTAAAAAGTATAGTACACTGTTGTAAGTTATTTATTTAAACTGTTGGGTTGTGGTGTGACTTCAGGATTGTCTGCCTAATGTGCATAAGTCCTAGGTTCTAGCCCCGACACTACCAAAGAAAGTTTTTAAAAACTCATAAATTGTTTATTTGTGATAGTTTTCATATGTGTGTATGTGTATTTTCTTTTTTTTAAATTGAGACATAGTTTCTTTATATAGCTCTGACTGTCCTGGAACTAGCTCTGTAGACCAGGCTGGCCTTGAACTCAGCAATCCTCCTGCCTCTGCTTCCTGAGTGGTTGGATTAAAGGTGTGAGCCACCACCACCCGGCTCATCCTGCAGTGTCACTGATGTGTTTGTTCTTCAGCTGCTAACATTGGCCACGTATGTGCGTTTCATGAGTGTCAGAGTGAAAGCTGCAACCCTGTTGGAGCACTGCGGTCAGCCAAAGAGCACAGCCCTGCTGACCCTACTGACCACCCTGCTCATGGTCTGTCGCTTTACTGTCTCCTTTTCCCCAGAAGAACAGCCTCTTTGAAATGATGCAATTTCATATCTGTTAGTAAATGAATGACATAGCACAGTTACTGAAAATCGATTTCACCTGTTTCTGTTCTGTTCTGTTCTGTTTTAGCAGTGTGGCTCCTGGGGTGATGGGACTCAGGCTTGTGACTTATCGAATAGTGTGCATCCCGTCAGGTGTCTGTGACTGTGACTCAGAATTGCTTCTGTCTATCTTTTGTAGAACCCGCCCCCACAGCCAGGCTGTCGTCATGGTGATTGGCAGTGAGGAACACTTTGAAGATTACGGTGAGGGCAGCGAGGCAGAGCTGTCCCCAGAGACCCTCTGTAATGGGGAGCTAGACTGCGGAGACCCTGCTTTTCTCACCCCCAGGTGACACCCTGCACTGTGCATGGTCCACTCCCCCTTCATGCCTAGTTATGGGGAAAGTTTTCTGTGGGGTCCTGTGCTGGTCAGAGGAAACTTGCTTTATCTGCCCCGGTGTAGTGAGACGCCATGCGGATGAGTGTGGAGACTGTCCCAGACTGAAGGCTCGCTGCAGCTCCTCTTGTCTGTTCATTGCAGTGTACTGCAGACCTTGAAGAACCTGCTGAGCCACTGCAGCCCTAAGCTGCAGCTCCCTGATCACTTCATGGCCAGTGGCTTGCTTTGAGGGACACTTTAGAGTCATAAGGCAGGCTCTACCATGTCTTGATGTACCCCCAAATTTTCTGAAAAGTTCTAGATTTGAGGGACCCGACGTATGGCATCTTGGAGGCAAGACATTTGCCTTTCCTAAGTTGTGCCCCAGGAGACGGCTTGTATGCACACCTGGCTAGCTCTGACTGAAGACCTGAGTAGCCTCCTCTTGAGTATTCAGTCTGAGGAAGCCACTGTCTCTCAATGGGGCCCAGGCCTGACTGGACAGCTCTTCCACACTGACCACATCTCCCTTTTGCTTTCTGGTTCCTGATTTTGTCCACTTCAGCCTGGTTATCACGGCAGCACAGGCCTGTGGAGCCAATACTGGAAGGGCTTTCTGTAAGCTAAGCCTTTACCCCTCCCGCTCATATGCCACCTCAAAACAGCCCTGACTGTGAAATGGGCTCTCTGAGTGCCCCCAGGTGACGTCCTCCTGGGGAGAATCCTGGGAACTTTGGTTGGAGGTAGTGGGCTTGTTCCAGAATTTGGCGTTTCTGCATCCGTGTCTACTGGACTGTGGCAGTCTCTCCTTTTTGTGCAGCTTGCTTCATTCCCAGCTGGTGTTTCTGGTCTAAAGTGTCATTTTATGGATTCCTTTCTACCCTTCTTTAAGTTGAACTTTCAGGTTAGTTTTCCACAGCCTGTGGGTCCTTTCCCCGGGATGAGGCTGGTTCCCTGACCTCGGTGCCCAGGAACAGATGTGTCATGGTCCACTAGTGTGCTAATAGCTTGTTGAGTTAGAATCACAGTTCAGGGGCTAGAGATGGCACTGACTCCTCTTCCAGAGGTCCTGAGTTCAAGTCCCAGCAACCACATGGTAACTCACAATCATCTATCATGAGATATGGCATCCTCTTCTGGCCTGCAGGGATAAATGCAGACAATATTGCGTACATAATAAATAAATATTTTTTTAAAAAAATCACAGTACAGCGAGCATCCCTAGAAGGCTAGGCAGAATCCTAAGTCTTTAACACAGATCTCAAAAGTACAAATGTGTCAATGTACCCTTTTATTTTTTAGTTTTTGAGACAGCAAGACTGTCTCAAAATAACAACAAAAATCTAGCAAATAAACTCCCTCTGGAGATACACTTTGCTGTCACATTCATATGATTTCCAGGGGGAGAAAGCCGTGTCTGCACTTACCTTCCTGTTAAAGGGAGTTTGTGTTATAGCCCTCACTGTGTGGTCTTGTGGACTGCCTGGCAGGGCAGGTGGCAGCCCTGGCTGCTCCTGGTGACGGGTGCCCCAAGCTCCTCAGGTGATGTGAGGAAGGACTCAGGGTCCTCAGAGCACAGCCAGCACCCGGAGCACTCATTCTCTTCCTCTGCTTCTGTCCAGCGCCTTTCCCTCTCCCCTCTTCCTCATGCCCGGTAGACAACCTAACGGGGCCTCCTCTCTCCTGACTGGCCCTCTGTCTTTCTAGCTCCAACCCTCTTGCCTCAAAGCTGCGCACCGTCCTCACTGATGAGGTCTTTGAGTTTTACTGTAGCCAGTGCCACAAACAGATCAACCGCCTCGAAGATCTTTCTGCCCGCCTGACTGACCTTGAGATGAATAGGTAACATGGAGGACCTGGTCTTCCTCTGTGCTCCCAGGGAGACTCCCACTGCAGTGTGCTCCCCATCACTGGGTGCTCCTGCTCTGGTCACCTAGTCTAGCAAGGCACTCAAACAATGGGACTCTTCCTGCGGACCCTATCCCTGCATGCCTTGCTCTAGCTTGCTGTTATGTCCCTTCTCCTTTTATGCATGTGGCAGCCTTGTTGGCTGCCGTCCCTGTAGGGAAACAGCCTACCATGTGAAAGAGGACTCTCCAGCATTTTGTCAAAAAATTGTCTTCAGCTGAGTCATGGAGGCCGAGCTAGGGAATTTAAAGATGGGTTTCTGAAAACAAATTTGTAAGTAGTTTTCTGGGATGCTAGGTTAGTCTTGCTCACCTGTGCCCTGGGCCTTCAGTTCTGTAGCCTGCTCTCATTCAAATGCAGAGGCTTGGCATTGCTTCTTTGCCCTTCCATGTGTACCTGCTGCTCCTCTGCCCACTCTCCTGTTTCTCCCTCACCTGTGCATTGCTCATCTCTGCCCTTTGCCCCCTGCGTCTCTGTGAGCAGTCCCAGAAGAACCAGCATTTTAGCGAGTCCAGCATTCTAGTGAGTTCCCTTTGCTATCTCCAGAAGTATAGCCTCACAGACTCATAGGAAACATCTTTGGGTTCTTTGTTCATATCAACGTGCCCAACTTCCCATTGGCTCAGTGTGTAGAGGGATGAGTTTTTAGCTGGGGCCTTGAAAAAGGGTCTGGAGAAGAGATGGGTTGTCTGTGAAGCTATGGATGGCATCCCCTGCTAAGCAGAGGCAGCAGACAACCACACAGGCTCTACTGGTGAGAAGTGTTGTAAGACCATCCCGATAGTGCAGCATGCTTGCAGGCCTGTTAGAGGCTGCCCCATGTCTGCCTCCCTATTGCAGGGCTTTAGGCAGGTGAGATCTACACCTCTGTCCTGTTCCAGCTCCAGTCCTGGGGCCCTTACATGTTATCTTGTTTTCTTGTGTTAAGTGCAGCATCACAAAACTAGAGGCCTTTATCCAACACCCAGTGAGGTAGGATCTTGGCCAGTTGGGAAAGATCAGAGGGAACCTGGTGGGATCCTGATCACAATGCTAGAAGTATTCTTTAAGGGCATGTCTCTACAAGACTTGGTGGCAGGGGGAATCCAGTCTTTGGTGATTCCAGAAGCCCTGCTGGCTACCATTGTAAAGGATGCATGCTTTCATCTGCCCAGTATTCAGTGCTGGGAAAGGTGCCAGCTGCATTCTTCCTGCTGGTGAACCACTCTCCCACTGATGAACAGGTGTGAGTTACAGGCATGTTAAAGAAGACATGTATGTTGTCTCAATCACCAAAGATTTTTTTTTTCTCTGCTAAAAACCTGCCTCCGAGATGCAATGATCATAGCAGTTAGGCCTTGTGGGGCAGAGGTCAGACTAGTACGTGGCTCAGCATGAGTGGGGTGGGGTCTCTCACCCTACAAGGCTCTGCTTTCGTTAGGACACAGTCGTCAAGTACTAGCACCCCAATGCTAGTGAGAGAGCTGAATTGTGCCTCCTGGCCTGCATGGATTCCCGCAGGATACACTTCGTGAACTCACTGTGAAGCATCAGGGTTTACATTATGTCGCAGGCGTTTGCCCAGTAGGTCACAGCATTCCTGTAGTGTTGTGTTCTTCAGGTACCTTGGAGTATCTGTAAAAACTATGCACTTTATAGAAACCGAGCTGTCTGATTTACGCAGAGATCTATCTTCAGAATTGTAAACTGTTGCAGGATTTGCTGGTGCCAAGGCTGATAGGTAGACAGAGCAGTCTGTTCTTACTGTGCCAGGAGTGTCCATGATCCAAAGATACAAGCAGATTTGTACTAAAATATATAGTGCTAGTCAGGAGTCCGGCCAGGAGAGGGAGCCATCCAGTAGGCAGAGGGACCCAGCTGTGGTGGTAGGAACACCAGTGCATGACAAGAGCTCTGAGGAGTCACAAATAGCAAACACCACCCAAGGGATCCGAATCCCACTACCCACCCAGGAAAAGATCTGAGCCCTTCAGCAGCCAGCAACCCAGTGGAAATGGTGCCACGTTTCTCTTTAGGTGCTATGCTATTAGCACCATCTCTTCAGTGCCCTCTATTGGCAGAATGTAGCATCACAAATGAAAATGAATCCCAGCCGTCTACTCCCCAGAGCCACCACAGGGGGTGAGTTTGAGACCAGCTGAAGTGATAAGGGAATGACTCTCCAAGTAGATGGCCAGCCTGCCTGCCTGCCCTTGGAAGAGGGAAAGGAGGCTGGCGAGTCCACTGTGAGCTAAGACAGGTGGTTCTTGTTCCTGGACACAGTTGTATCTTCCTTGGGCCCACAAATTCAGGAGGAAGGCCATGCTCTGATTGGCCCCAGAGCTGGAAGAGGCATGTTGGGCTGGCTCTTGCTGCTGGAGCTGGTCTGTGTTATTGCTCTGGGGTGGCTCCAGGAAGGGTGTCTAAATTCTTACCCTACAGATATTTGGACATTGAAGTGTCAGGACCCAAGCAAAAATGATTACAGGCTCTGCTATCATATAGGAGGGCCTGTGTGATAGCCAGTCAACTGGGATAATGGCTTCAGAAGCATTTGGGGACATGACAGTAGCCAGTGATGTGGACCCAGGTGCTGTCAGCTGGTGGATTTAGGCAGGGGGCTTGGTTGGGTACTGTAGTCCTGCTTGGTTTCTTCTGAGGTCGTAGGAATAAAATGATGAGACCTGATGAAGACCTTTACAAAGGGTGTCGTGCACGCAGGGTGGGCATTCTGTGCATGCGACTTGTCTGGGGCAAGGGGCTGCATGCCTGTGCTCTGCTATCTCCCCAACCCAAGCTTCCTGTTTCCTCTTGTCCTTCGGTCTGCTCCCTGACACTATTTTCCTGTTTGTTTGGTTTTTGCACAGCCCAGCCAAGCGGCTCTCCAGCAGGAAGGTGGCAAGGTAGGCAGAGCCTCGATAACTTGTGAAAATTATGAAATGTTCTGATAGTCATAGTTTCTGATTTTTTTTAATTCAAACTTTCAAGTTATAGTTCATGGTTTGATAGAAAGCAATTGAGAGGAGAGGTTATGGAAGGCATTTCTAGGGCCGTGGGTTTAGACCTGGACCTGGGGCTGATAGTAGTTTCTGATGTTCCCTCTGTCCTCTCATATTCCCTGTAAGGGCTGGAATGGGAATGGACCGCAGTTTCTGTGTGTCTGTCTGCTCTAGGAGTCGGTCTCTTAGACTGGGTGGCTGCCTGCCCAGTGACTTGTTAGGTTTTTTTTTTTTTTTTTTTTTTTTTTTGCTTTAGGTTTTCGTTTTTTGTTTTGTTTTATTTTGCTTTTCAAGACAGGACTTCTGTGTAGCCTGTCTGTCCTGGAATTCACTCTGTAGACCAGGCTGTCCTTAAACTCAGAGATCCACCTGTCTCTGCCTCCCGATTGCTAGGATTAAAGACATGAGCCACCACCACCTAGAGTTTTAAAAGCCAGCTTCTGTTTTTTGGAGTTTGGCTGCTGTCGACTTCCTGGTATAAAAGGTGAGTTATGCTTCTGCCCTCCAGTTGGCTCCTGGAGGCTTCACGAAATGAGGGTTCAAGTCTAAGATGCTGACAGCCTCCGCTGGGCCAGGCTCAGGTGGTGGTGTTTCCTCCCTACCACAGGCTGCTGCTCTGAGTCAGTGGCCATCGTTATGCTCATCGCTGTCTCCCGAATCTCAGCCTGTCCTCACTGCCCGGCCCTCTCCTGGGGCCATGGGGGAGCACCCCTGCTGTTTTGTACAGGGTGTCGCCTGGCTTTCCAACTAGGGTCCTTGCATGCCCCCCACACCCACACCCTGTGTATTCTGTTTCAGAGATTGGGTCAGCCAGCTCCCTGCCCCAGCCTTCTCCTGTCTTACCTCTTTTTATTTTACATATCTTTCTGTGAGCTTCCTGAGAAGGGAAAGAATGGGGTAAAATTTGAGAACTTAGGTAGGAGTGTCCTTTGGTTGGTTTGAGGCAAGGTTGTGAATTTTCCTTAGATTTTTCTGTAGTCATTGGTCACAGCCTTTGGTATTGAAGTTGCTGATAAATCAAACTTCTTTGTTTCTTCATGACTTTTCTCTCTGTGGAAGCTTTGAAGATGTTTTCTTTGCTTCTAAAGAGACTTTTAGTTCATTCTGGTGCTGCAGGCCTGTATTCACAATTACTTGGGAAGCTGAGGCAGGAGATCCAACTTAGCTTGTATCTCAAATTTTTTAAGAAGTTCTGGGAATGTAGGGTGTATCCCTAGCATGTATGGGCCTTGGGTTCAATTCCCAAAGCCATGTAAAAAAGAAAAAGATAAATTTCATGAGTCTTGTTGCAGGCCCCCTTTCTCACAAGTAATGAGGAGCAAAGTAAAGGTGAACCCCTCACCTAGAGGCTTACTACTAGCACCTCCAGTAGAACTGTCTTTCTGTGCCTTTGTATCCCCTCATCCTGAAGCAGTGGCTTCCTGACAGCTTGGGGCCTGCGGGAAACAGACTGTATCTGCACTTGACCTTCTCTGGTTGTTGCCTCTTCAAGAGGGGCACTGAGCCGATAGAAACCACCCAACTATATAGCCACCCAACTATACTTAGCTACAGTTCCACAGGAATGACTTGGCCATCCTGCTCACATTCTCTCGAACAAGCAGTGGCCAGAGGAACTATCAGAGAGCTCAGCCTCCCTTGCTAAGATCCTGACATGGCCAGGGGCAGCTGTCAGACTCTGTGTCTAGAGAAAATCTCTCCAAAGGGTCAGAGGAATCTCATGACTGAGAAGGCTGACAAGTGCAGTTTGATCCTTTGAAATAGTCTCTGAGAATTTGTTTTTCTTGTCAGGTGTATTTTTTTTTTGCATCGAAACTCAGCCTTCATGTTCATAGTTAATTTATGAATCAAAAGTACATCCTGTAGTGTACCTGAAGAATGTCAAAGCATACATGCAGATTTTAATCCGCTGCCCTCGTGCCCTTAATTCTGTTCCTATAATTCTCAGGAAATACAGGATGGCTGTCCTGTAATTCATGTTGCAGAATGTCTGGGCCTTTTTGCAGTGTCCAGCTGTGACTCTGTGACCTGGCTGTCCTTGCTTATGGCCCTCTCCCTGGACAGAACTGGCCCAGTGGAATTCACAGCAGGGATGTTATTTCTACCCCTTGGGTAAAATATGGTTCTGGGGAGTCCCAGAGCCTCATGTTCCTCTTGTTACCCACAGTCCCTCCTTGTGGGGATTCTTGAGTGGAGTTGAAGGAAGAACCCCTCTTCTTGGTGGGGATTAAATAAGCCACACTCCCCAAACTAGACAACCTGAGCTTTACCAAGGGGCCACATCCTGGGTGCGTAGGGACAGCATGTTCCCTTATCCTGAGCTAGGCCCAGGCTTTGGCCGCTGCACAGGGTGGCCTCTAGGGTCTCGGATGGGCAGTTTCCTTTCCAGGGAGTGGCATGAATTTGGGGTCAAGTTTCTATTGAAAAGCAGTGACTGACTGAGAACATAGTGCTGGTCAGCAAACAGCCTTTTGAGAATTTGAGGAAACATAGAGCAGGCTCCAGAAGTAAATGGCTCTCCCAGTGTGCATGAGCTTTTGTTCCCAGGGTAGAGGAGTTTGCTTCCTTTTCCCCCTAAAATATTCATGAGGGGAAGAAAAAAAAAGGAAAAGGAAATGTACAAGCTCAGCTAGTGAGAAAGGAAATAACTTCATTCACTGATAAAGAGAAATGCCACAGTTGAATCCTCAGTCTGTGGAATCCTTACCAAAGCTGCCTATAAAATACTCTTGTTAAAAACTCACTGAAACCCCTTACTTGCCTACAGATTGTTTCCCCGTTTCCTAAGAGAAGGCTCAGTGAGCTTGAATGCTCTCTTAAGGTCACATCGATCTGAGCATCAGGCCATCAAGTTTAGAGCCTGACCCCAAGTGTGGGACAGACTGAACACACAGCTTTGCTGCCACTTCTGTCCAGTGCCCTGAAAGGCGTATGAACTGCTGCTAAATTAGACTTAGCACAGATGAGCAAGTTCACCTACCCGGACATCTGCAGCTGAGGAGTGGCCGCTGCCAAGAGCAAAATGACAGATCCTTATGGTTCCTTGAGACTTCAGGTTCCAGTCAGCAGCTTTGACCGCTGGCACTGGTGCCCCAGAGGACTGCACCTGGGTTCTTCTTCCCTAGTCATCCTGTACTGAGCTCCACCTGTGACTCAAGGTTTGACCTGAGTGACTTTTGGGGTTCACAATCCCCACAGGACCCCTAACTTTTAGTACCACAGAGAGCACAATGGAAACTAAGTGTTAAGAATATAGGTAGAAGGGGCTGGAGAGATGGCTCAGCGGTTAAGAGCACTGCCTGCTCTTCCAAAGGTCCTGAGTTCAATTCCCAGCAACCACATAGGGGCTCACAACCATCTGTAATGAGATCTGGTGCCCTCTTCTGGCCAACAGACATACATGCAGGCAGAACACTGTATATATAATAGATAAATAAATCTAAAAAAAAGATGTAGGTAGAAGCTGGTTATGGTGGTGCACACCTTTAATCCAGCAGAGGCAAGTGGATCTCAGCATTTGAGGCCATCCTGGTCTACATGGCAAATTCCAGGCTAACCAACAAACACAACAAGATGTGTCTCAGAACAAAAATAAAATATATGTAGATCTGGGCACATTGTCCCATAGGAATCAGCCTGCTAAAGCAGGAAGACCTGAGGCCAGTCTGTGTTACATATATATCAAGGACGACCTAATCTCGGCTGGGCAGTGGTGGCAGGCAGATCTCTGTGAGTTTGGAGCCAGCCTGGTCTACAAAATGAGTTCCAGGATAGTTAGGGTAGTTGCACAGAGAAACCCTGTCTTGAGACAAAAAAAAAAAAAAAAAAAAAAAAAGATCTCATATCAAAAGAAAAAAAAAATCAGACACATGTAGGTATACTATGCAGGAGTCAAGATCCTAAATTAATATTTGATGAACCTCTAGTGGATTTGAGATTATTTCATATCATGCTGAGGAATGATGTGTTTTATTGCACCCTGGTCCAAAGTACCCTGTTGTCCCCTCTGCTGGCAGGGGGAAAGGTTGAGCTGACAGGTTCCAAAGAGTGCAGGGAGGACTCAAGCTACGGAGCACAATCTTCTTGTTCCCGGCCCCTTGGTAATGCTGATTGGCCCAGGGACGCCCCTTCTTGGTGCAGCGATAAGAAGAACGGTGGCCCCAGGAGCTGGGGATGGCATGTGCTCCATGAGGCTGATGCCTGCCTTTCAGAGGGACTTGGAAGTACTCTTGTTTGAAGAGTTTATCTTTTGGGTTTTTCCATTCTTCCCTCTGCTATTGGTTCTTTTCTGTAGGTATCTGCATCAGTCGGGTACCCTGACCATGGATGCCCTGGAGGACCCTCCCCCCGAGCCTGTGGAGTGCCCAGAGGAGGATATTGCTGACAAGGTAGGTGCTGAGAGTTGAGAAGAGGTGATAGGCAGTGTCATAGAGATGCTACAGGAGCTGAGGCCTTTCCTGGTGCTCTGTGAGGTGGTGGTGGTGCTTGGGAACACATGGTCTCTTCTGGGCACTTGAGGAATATTGTTGCTACAGCTTAGTGGAAGTGGCAATGGTGTCATCTGGTTATTTAAATCCTCTTTTCAGCCTTGGCTCCCTCAAATGCCTATGTCATATAAGAGAGGCATTTCATAGCATTTGGGCAGAGCAAGCCACAAGGAGTAGACCCAAACAAGAGCCATAATTTTTTGTTTTATATTTATATTTATTTATTGTTGTATATGTGTGTGGTTACACTAATACCACACACATGTGTGTCAGTTATAGGTGGTCCTCTCCTTCAACCGTATGGGTTTCAGGGACAGAACTCAGGTTGTGAGGTTTGGTAGCAAGGGCCCAGTGAACTATCTCAACAGATTGCCACTAGTTACTGTATGAGATTGTCCCAAGTTCCTTTATATGAGTCATTTCAGGGGAGTACCAAGCCGGTGACACCAGAGATAGTTTACTTGGAACTTATAGTCTCAGGTGACTGGGAACATGGCAGCAGGCAGGCTGGCATGATACTGGAGCAGAAACTAAGAACTCACATCTTGAGACACAACCATGAGGCAGAGTGAGCTAACTGGAAGTGGGTGGGGCTTTTGGAAACTCAGTATCTGCCTCAGGGATACACCTCCTTCAACAAGACCACACCCCCATCCTTCCCAAGCAGTTCCTTCAGCTGGGGACCAACTACTCAAATATACAAGCCTATGGAGGCCATTCTCATTCAAACCCACATTTCACTCCTTGGACCCATAGTTTTGTGGCCATACCATAATAGAAAATGCATTTAGTCCGTCTTCCAACATCCCATCATCTTTAACAGTCTTAACCCAATTTAAAAGTTCAAAGACTCTCTGAGCCTCAAGGTAATATCTTTCTTCTCTCTCCCCCTTCCTCTCCCCCTCTGTCCTTTCTCTCCTCTCGTTCCCTCTCTCTCCCTCTTCCACACAGGGTTTCTCTGTGTAGCCTTGGCTGTCCTGGAACTCGATATGTAGATCAGGCTGGCCTCAAATGCACAAACATCTGTCTGCCTCTGCCTCCTGAGTGTTAGGATTAAAGGCATACACCACCACTGCCCATCTGTAATCTCTTAATTACAACCCATATAAACACAAAAAGGAAATCACATATTTCTAGCATGCAGTAGCATAGAATATATTACCATTCCAGAATAGAGCAATAGGGGCACAATGGGGAATACTAAACCAAAGCAAGACCAAAATCTAGCAGGGCAACCTCCAAATCCTGTAGCTTCATGTCCAGTGTCAAAGAGTTTAGATGACGCCATCCTCCCAACCTTCCTGACTGCAACACACTTCTCTCTCTTGGGCTGGTTCTGCCCCCTGGATGCAGCTCTCCCGGGCAGACATCTCATGGCTTTGGCATCTCAACATCCCAGGGTCTCTAAGGCTTTACTTTCAGTTTCCCTGCCACATGCCTGACCTCAGCTGCGGTCTTTAACCTTGGAGCAAGAGTCCCTAATTCTTCACTCATGTACTCTTCATGACTAAAGACAGAACCACACGGAGTTGGGATGGAATCTGGTCCCCTCCAGTACGGCACATTTCTTGTTGCTTTGTAGCAGAAAAGTCCTCCAGCATTTCATTTTGTCAAGGGGAAGCACAGCTGGGGTGGGGGGGTCTTGCCCTGAGGCACCCCTCCTTTATTCCATTTCTCATCAGGCCTCTCTATCTCTTTCAGCACAAACCCTGGCTCTAATGTTAAGTTTCCTGGTTTTCTTTTCTTCTTCAAACTGTACGTTTTGCATTTCTTTTTGCCCCACTGTAGACCTGCATAAAGGTGATAGCTAACAACCACACAGTGGAGTCAGTATTAAGCCATCTTGACATCTCCTCTGCCAAAATAATTAATTAGTTTTCAGTTTAGTTTTAGGCAGAGTCTTGGGATATGGGTTAAAGGCGGCCACATTCTTTGTTAAAATACCATAAGAATGGTCTCTAGCCCACTTACTAATATTCTTTCCCTCTTTTCCAGGCCTCCATAGTCCACATTGCTCTCAGCATTGCTGTCTTCCCAGGTCCTCCTAGGGATGGGTGGTTAAACTCCATCTGTAGCATTCAACCCTTTCTGAGTCCCAATGTCTGACATTCTTCCCAAAAGCAGCATGGTCAGGCTGAGACAGAAGTAGCCCACTCCTGATACCAGCTTCTGCCTTAGTTATTTTTCTACTGGAATGAAATAAGGATCTGACTGCTCCAATGGTTGAGGAGAAAGTTTTTATTATAGATATAAGGGGGAAAGCATGGCCAGAGGCCTTTGGAAGACTCCAGAGCAGGAGAGAAAGTAGTGAACATGACCAGCTGACTAAAGCGGTCCATTTCAGGAGGGGGAGAGAAGAGAGAGGCATGAGAGAGGGGGTCTGGAGAAAGCCAAGAGGGCAAGAGAGTTCATGACCAAAATGAGTTACATAGGAATGAAAAGCTGGAGAATTTTAGGGTAGGGTTGGTGGGGGGGGGGGTGGAGAGCTGAGAGGAGCCACAGGTACTGAGGGAGCCTGGAGTCTCGCAGATGCTTCGCTATGCTAGTAGGAACCAGTTAGCCATTTGTCCTGAGTTTCTTTTAGACCTGACACTATTACTGTGATAAGATACCATGACCAAAGCAACTTACAGAAGAAAGAGTTGATTTGGAGTTACAGTTCCAGAGGGATAGGAGCCCATCACCATCGTAGCAGGCAAGCAGGCATGGCACTGGAGCAGCCGTGAGGGTTCTACAAGGAAACAGAACTTAGGATTCTCTCCCTCTCATTAGAATAGTTTAGTCTGTGGTCCAGCTAGTCCAGCAATGGCCGTCTACCAAAGGAAGGTCCAAAAATCCAGTGGGTAGTTCAGTCCACAAGGCTGGATCTTAGAATAAGCCAGAATCCCAAAAAAGTGGGCTCTGATTCCAGTGAAGGGATGGACTTGCAAGCGAGATTGGGAACGAGCAGGCAAAGAACAAGCTTCCTTCTTCCATGTCCTTACGGAGGCTGCCAGCAGAAGGTGTGACCCAGATTAAATTTGGGTCTTCCCACTTCAAATGCTTTAATTAAGAAAAAAATCCCCATCTGGGGGCAGTGTGTGTGTGTGTGTGTGTGTGTGTGTCTAGCTGTTTGGGAATGAAGCCTGTAGACCAGGTTAGCCTTGAACTCGCAGAGATCCACCTGCCTCTGCCTCCATAGTGCTGTGATTAAAGGTGTATGCCACTACCTCCCAGCTTTGATATTCTCTTAATTGATGTTATTTTTTTATTTGTTTGTTTTCTTTTGTTGAGACAGGGTTTCTCTGTGTAACAGCTCTGGCTGTCCTGGAACTCACTTTGTAGACCAGACAGGCCTCAAACTCATAGAGATTCACCTGCCTCTGCCTCCTAAGTGCTGGGATTTAAGGCATGGGCCATCACCTCCTAGTTGATGTTATATTTCATGGTAAAGAAACAGAAATTGAGGAAGGAAAACATAAATATCTGTATAACCACATTCTTAACAAAATAGGATAGAAATACTAATGTTAATTATAATCCTTGTTTCTGCAACTGGACATGTGCCCTGAGCTAGTATTTATAACTACCTTCCTTGGCTACTCATTCTGTATCTCTTCCACCCTCAGTAAGCAACTTTAGTAGATCTTGACTCTTTTCCTGGAGGAGTGGCCCACATCTTCACTCCTAAAGAGTCTGTGTCCTTTGCCATCCTGTCTGGATTAGGCTGTTACAGTTTCGCATTGATTTTATTCCTAGGACATGGTAGCACCAAGAGACAGGTGCCCTAAAGAATCACCCACACTCCACACATAATCTTTTTTACCTCCATTGTGGAGAAGCAATTCAGTTTCCCCTTGGTAATCTAGATCAATCATCCCTCCTAATGACTTCCTTTTTTAGCCTCTTGGCTTAAGGGTTTCAGGCTCTGCTGATCATATAATAACCACAGGATCAGTCCAGGACCTGGACCTACTATGAGTCAGACTATAGAAAAGCTCCATTAATCACCTGACCTCCATAAACTCCTTCTCTAACCGGAGGCCCAACAATGTTTCTTGGGGTCTCCTGGAATCCACATCAACTCAGAACCAGTGTCCAACGGACCCCAGAAAGTCTGATTGTTACCTTTCCCCCAGTGTACAGTTCTCCTTGGGAGAGGCTGCAGGACCCTCTGGGGAAGGACTGGAGAAAGACTAACAGTAAAACTCTTACGTATTTTATCAACATCCTTCCTCAGAGGACCTGGCCATCCCTTCATTCAAGGGGTTCTGGATCTGCAAACTGGCTCAAGTCTGGCAATTGGTTCACAGGCCTAGATTCCCCTTTGTCATGATCCAATATAGCCTTTCTTTCCTTTGAGAATTTTTCTGCTTATACAGATCAAACAAAAGTGCAGTAAGCTTCTTATCTGTTTCATGCCTGGGAACATTTTGATTGATTAGCCAGTACCAAAGGTTCCTATGTGAGTCATGCCACCATAAAAGTTCCTTTGTTTGTGCTGACCATTACAATAACTAGATCACCCTGCCTTTGGCAATTCAGTGTTGCCACCTAGCCCTTGCTACTTCCAGGCCCAGTTAAACCCTTTGTATTTCTTTCTTCCAAGCTAAGGTCTGGCACAAGGAGAAGGGCGACAACAAAGCTCTTCAAATGTGCTGGTGCCCCTCACCATTCTTCATCATGTACAGCTAGTGAAGGGCATGTCTCCTGGGCCTTCCCATTGTGAAGGCTTAGGTTTACACAGTGCCCACTCCAGCATCGCCATTTCCCTGAGCCTAAGTCCCTTTGTCAACACTAAGCCAAGGGTATCAGCATCTCCAACTCCTTGTCAGCAAGCCATCTTTTGCCAAATGTTTCAGCCAACCATTCAAAAAAACTTTTGACACCTTTTTTAACTGTGGGAGCTTCTATATTAAACCAAGAATCTCCACTCAGTGGTCCCGTATCTGTAACCTCAACCTGATCTAGTTTCTTGTTCCTTCCACCATTATCCCATACTCTTAAAACCCATTCTCTTGGGCTGGAGAGATGACTCAGTGATTAAGAGCACTGGCTGCTCTTCCAGAGGTCCTGAGTTCAATTCCTAGCAACCACATGGTGGCTCACAACCATCCGTGGTGAGATCTGGTGCCCTCTTCTGGCCTGCAGGCATACATGGAGGCAGAATGTTGTATACATAATAAATAAATAAAATTTTTTTTAAAAAAAAAAAAAACATTTCCTTGCCAGGTGATAGTGGCACACACTGTAAACCCCGCACTCAGGAGGCAGAGCTCTGCAGATCTCTGTGAGTTTGAAGCCAGCCTGCTCTATAAAAATAGTTTTAGGACAGTCATGGCTATACAGAGAAACTCTGTCCTGAAAATACAAAAATAAATAAAATCCATTCCCACACATATTCTCCAGACTTCTGCTTGAATGAGTTAGTAAGGTCATTAAGCTCTTTAGTAGTGTGGTGCCCCTCCTCGTGGACTACACTTCCTACCCCCCCTCTAGAGCCAGCTTAGCTTTAAGTCTAGTTATGGGTCTAGAGGCAGCTATTGGTCAGCCATAAGGAACATCAGTGCTGTGTTGCCTGGCATCTCCTTGAGACAAAATCGCTGCTGGTTTAGCAGACAGTGAAGGATTAATTTCTTCAGTCAAAGGCATAATCAACAGTATTTCAGAGTGTTGGGGTGGGAGTACATCTCCTGCTGAGTGTTGGGGTGGGAAAGAATGACTTCCTCGGGTGAGAAATCCTTGAGAACCTGAGGGTCCCAAGTCCTCAGCTCCAGTAGGGTCCTTTCACACGTCCCCATCCCAAGTTTAACTGCTGACTCCCTCTTAGGCTGGGACTCCCAGGTGGGCTCAACTCCTTGGGTTGTAGTTCATTTCAGATATAGTCAGACTGGCAAACAAGAATGGCCATCACACCAGCTATTCCAGTATGAATACTGGAATATTCCTTGAGCCCTTAGTGCATTCTCATCTCAAACTCCACCATGGGCTTGCCTTTTGTATATTGCCACAGCCTGACCTGAAGCCTCACTGTGGCCCTTTGCTAAGGGCCAGCCTGAGTCTAGGAAGGGTGGCAGCAGCGGCCCTATGTGGTTCTTCCTGTACCTGCCAGGCGTCCGTGCCTGGCTTTGCCTTCCCTTGCACCTTATCTCACCCATCTTCCAGCTCCCTTACTTCCTCTGTACCGTACCGCACTTGCCTGTACACCTGCCTTTCCTCACACTGTACTCACGATTTCCACTTAGGTTTTCCTAGCCATCTGACTTCTGTGCTCTGCCTTCAGTCACCTGTGCCCACTTTGTCGACACCCTACCTGCCCCCTCCCCCCGAACCTGCCTTGGCTGCTCCTGTTTCTACCAGGCCTCTTCTCTGCCACGCTTCACCTCTCACTGCTCCCAGCCTTACCTTTGCGGTCTCCCCTTCTCAGATCTTCAGGGTCTTACATTGTATTCTGAGGCTAAATCCTTCCTCGTAGTACATTCTCCCCTAAAGGAGGAAAAGACTGAGACATGGCCCTTTCTGTCCCTACTGTCCCCAGACATCTGGGCTTTCTCTGTGTGTTTTATCTGTCAGTTGATTCTCACATGTAATGTGTGTCTGGGTGAGCCTCATGATCCCATGCACAAACCAGAAGGTAATCTTGATATCCTTTAGAGCTCAAATTTCTCAATGACATTTGTCTTGTTCTGTTCAGTTGACTGTGACCCTGTCACAGTGCGGGGCTGCACATTGTGGGTTTATGAGATAGTCTGTAAGGATGAGCTCTACTCCCGCCCAGCAGGTGGGTGGGAGTTCCCACGCTGGCTCCCAGATGCTCCCTTGGGGCACAGCTTCTGCCTCTTTCTGCTTGTTCCTCAAGCATTTATCTCTTTGCCTAGGTTGTCTTCCTGGAGAGGCGTGTGTCAGAGCTGGAGAAGGATAGTGCAGCTGCCGGGGAGCAGCATGGCAGGCTGAGGCAAGAGAACCTCCAGCTGGTGCACAGGTGAGTGCGGCCATGGCCTGGCCCCGCCAGAGCATCACAGCGTCACTCTCCCCTGTGTATGCTTTTCCTGCAGAGAACTCGCTCCTACTTCATACTATCCATCCACTCAGGTGCTGGGTGAGTGCCAGGCATGGCCAGAGGACTGCAGCAAGTTGATCTGAAGCTCTGACCTGAATAGTCTACCCTGGCAGATACTGCCACGCGATTATAGACGGTAGGGCCCAGAAAAGAGAACAAAGGCACTACGTGCCTGCATGCAAGCAAGACAGTTCTATCCACCAGAAGTAAACATAAAACAGAGAACTGACCATTTTGATGCATATGCACAATCCAAATACTTGGGAAGTACAGGAGTGTTGTTAGTTCAAGGTTATTCTTGACTGTATAGTGTGTCCAAGACCAACCTAAGCTGTATGAAATAGTACTAGGGGGATAGCTCAGTCAGTCAAGTGCTTGCCTTGGCAAACAGGGACCTGGATTATGTCCGCAATCCATGTGAATGCTAGGCATGAGGGCGTACACTTTTTTTTTTTAAAGATTTATTTGTTATGTATATAGTGTTCTGTACAGAAGAGGGCACCAAATCTTATCACAGATGGTTGTGAGCCACCATGTGATTGCTGGGAATTGAACTCAGTACCTCTGGAAGAGCAACTAGTGCTCTTCACCTCTGAGCCATCTCTTGAGGAGGTAGAAACAGGAGGATCCTTGGGACTTGCTGGCAGCCAGTACAACTTAATCAGTGAGCGCCACAAGAAGTGGACAGGATGATAGCCGAAGTGTTCTTCTCCTTCCTTACGCACACACAACACATGCATGCACTCGTGTGCACACACACAGAATTTAAAATTTTTAAACAAGGTGTTGGAGAGATGGCTCAGCAGCTGAGGGGATCCAGGTTTGATTCCCAGAACTTGCATGGCAGCCCATAACTGTCTGTTACTTCTTTTGGCCTCCACAGACACTGTACACATGTGGTCCACAAATATTCATGCAGTCAGAACACCCACATAAAATAAAAATAAAATAAATCTTTCAAATGATAAGCAATAAATAAATCCGTGTGGAGAGTGGCTCAGCAGTGGAGCATGTGCTGTATGCGTCTGAGTCAAGACAGATCCACAGAGTGGCGGGCATCACCGCACCCAGAACCTTCATGCATCCGTGTCCTGGCTTTCCTTGGTTTTGCTTTGGTGTGGTTTTTTGAGACAGGGTTTCTCTGTGTATCCTTGGCTCTCCTGAAACTCATTTTGTAGACCAAACTGGCCTCGAAGAGATCCACCTGCCTCTGCCTCCCAAGTTCTGGGATTAAGGCTATAGGTCAGTTTCTTAAGCACTTGGTCCATCTGCAGCCAATTAATTCATAGTATGGGAGCCTCTGATGACTCCATTTCTGAGAGCCTGCCCTGAGGGAAACATTCCAACCTTGACATTGGTCCTGTCTTGAGGCTCTCGAGGCTCTTGCTCCCCTCACTCATCCTTCAGTAACTGGGAGGCAGATGAGGAAATGGAGTCAGTGCTTTACATGGTTGTCCAGGGTCAGAGGACAGCAGTAGGGGCCATGCAGCTGAGGGCAGAGTGCTGTCTAGAGGAATGGGTAAGGGGGTCCTGTGCAGGGCTTGACCTCTGCAGACCTCAGCCTTTTCAAGTGGCTTAGCCACAAAGTAAACTGAACATGAAGACCAGATGTGTGGTCTCACGTGAGAGAAATGAGGCGCCATTGCTGTCTGCATAGAGCAAAAGAGAAGAGGCAGGAAGATGGTAAATTGAAACCAGCCTGAGCTACAGAGTAACACCCTGTTTCAAAAAACAAGGAGGGGGGGGGGCGCTGGAGAGATGGCTAGAGGTTAAGAGCATTGCCTGCTCTTCCAAAGGTCCTGAGTTCAATTCCTGGCAACCACAATCATCTGTAATGAGGTCTGGTGCCCTCTTCTGGCCTGCAGGCATATACACAGACAGAATATTGTATACATAATAAATAAATAGATAAATAAATATTAAAAAAAAAAACAAGGAGAGGGAGAAGAAATGAAAAGAAACCAAGGAGCTGGAGACTTGCAGAGGACTTGAGTTCAGTTCCCAGCACCTGCGTCTCACAGCTGTCTACGACTTCAGTGCCAGCATGTCTTACCTCGTGAGCACAAAGCACACATGTGCACACTTGCATACTTGCAAGCAGAACACACATGCACACAAATCTTTAAAAAAGAAAGGAAAAGGAGCCAAGTCTGGGGTTGTTAGCCTGTAATCCCAGCACTTGGGAGGTGGAGCCCTGGAGACGTGCTCTGAATGTGCCTAGATGGAGCCCGTGCTGCTGTTCTTCAAATTCCCTGCCTGTCTCCAAGTGACCAAAAGGTTTCTGTGCTGAGCATTGATTGTCAGTTTTTAACTCTGAGGAGTGTGTGTGTGTGTGTGTGAGAGTGTGTGTGTGTGTGTGTGTGTGTGTGTGTGTGTGTGTGTAGACTGAGGCAGTTGGTTCTTTCTTTCCACCCTGTTGTCTCTGGGACTCAAGTTCAGGTAGTTAGGCTTGATGGCAATCTCCCTTACCTGCCAGGCCATCTTGCCAGCCCACCAGGAGAATCCTAAGGCTCTGTCTATAGTCTCCTCTTTTCTCATCAGCCTTAACTTCCTTTGGTCATAATAGATACCCCCAAAATTTAATCTTCATTTTCCTAATCTCTAAGCATATCACTCTGCCCCTCGCTGGAGTCAGCCTGGGGTCTGTGTATACTGAGCAGGCACTCTACTTCTGAGTCGCACCCCCTGACATTTCTAAGAGTTGGGGTTTTTTGTTGTTGTTGTTTTGAGACAGGGTTTCTCTGTGTATCCCTGGCTGTCCTGGAACTTGTTCTATAGGCCACACTGGCCTTGAACTCAAGGACCTGCCTTTCTCTGCTGGAATTAAAGGTGTGCACCACTACCCCTGGCTTTAAGAGTTATTTTTTAGTCTGTCCCCCCTCAGCATGCCGTTCTTACTTTCTCACAGCCCCAGACCTGGGACTGTCCAAGCTGTAGGCACCTGTATGATACGTTTCTTCGTGTGTGCTATAAAACCCTATGCTGTTTGGTGCTCTTCCCTGGTCTTCATTCTCATATACCAAAAAGGAGCTAAGGTGTGCACACTGGGGCTATGGCTTTTTTCACAGCTGCGGGAGGGGCTGGCAGTATTTCCCTCAGAGATTGATTACCAATGGCCATTTCTGTCTTCTCCAGGAAGGTGGGAAGAGGCACTGAAGTCTGCACTTGCCTCAACAGCACGGACTTGCTGTCACACTTGCTTTCTACAGGACCCTGTGGCCCTCAGACCCCAGCACTTTTTGGCTCTTTCTTTCAGACCTCACTTGTCTGAGTTTGTAGTGGCCTCCCTAGGACAGCTGCTACCTGGTCAGTGCACAATGGCTCAGAACAAACTTGGTCTACTTTACAGATATGCATATCTCCTCCCCTTTGCCCTTAGAGCCAATGCCCTGGAAGAGCAGCTAAAGGAGCAGGAACTCAGAGCCCAGGAGAGGGTCCTGGAAGAGACCAGGAAGCAGAAGGAGCTCCTGTGTAAGATGGAACGTGAGAAGAGCATTGAGATCGAGAACCTGCAGGCCAGGTGAGCAAAGCTCCGGAGCAGACACAGAAATCCAGTCTCCCTGGGAGGCAGAAGGAGAAGCTTCATGACAGAACAAGGGCTACTCATATGGAAAGACGCTGAAAACTTCCTTTTTAATTTAAAATTATAGTAATTTATTATGTGTTTGTGTATGCATGTACAAGTGGGAAAGTTAAAAGGACAGCTTGTAGGAAATGGTTGTTGCCTACCATGTGGGTTCTGGGTATTAAACTCAGGTTCAGTTGAACATAAGGCCAGCCTAGGAAAGACACCTCATCCCCCCCTCCCAAAACATCAGCTTTTATTTTAAGAGAATTTGGTAGAATGACTTTTGTGTTCACTTGGAACTGATACCATGGGTGTTTGATACATTAACAGTCACACTCCAGGAGAAACTGATAACCGAAATACCCATATACACTTACATACTGGATTTGTGCCATAGGGATACTGGAACCAACTGAAAGAGCTTCCAGTGACCAGAGCTGCAAATGGCAATGGTAACAATCCCATGGGAGGATAGCCATGGTGTAAATGAGATGGGCAGGAGTCCCCAGCCACACAGTCAGTCTGTAGATAGAAGGCAAGAGTCTTGCTTCCAGCTTCCAGAGAAATACTAAATAGTGTCTGCATACACCCCTCCAGGAGCTTGTGTAGGATTCTTCTCTTGGGGTGTAAACTAAGGGACCAACAGATATATACCTAGCAGACACAGCTTAATCAAGTGACCCATGATGGTACTGGGTGTCGGGGAAGTGTGACAAGGACCTCACTATAGAATTTTTCCTAAGCACATCCCCCCAAGTCTAAATACCAAAAACTAGTTTGAGGCACATCCTGCAGAACATATGTCCAAGACTACCACAATATGATAATCTGGGTGAAACACAGACCATGGGATAGAAATATAAAAGACATAAGGATAATGTGCGAAGTCCTAGGATTTAGTGGAATGTGTGCCTTGATTTGATTATCAGTGTATGGGTATGGGTTGTGATGTCCTACCAAGGAAAAACAGAGGCTCTGCAGTGTCCACAGCCTTGCTTTCCCTTTTTTGTTTGTTTGTTTATTTGTTTGATTTTTCGAGACAGGGTTTCTCTGTGCAATTTTGGAGCCTATCCTAGAATTTTGCTCTGTAGACCAGGCTGGCCTTGAACTCACAGATATCTGCCTGCTTCCTGAGTGGTGGGATTAAAGGTGTGCATAAACCTAAATTTCCTAAATCCAAAGTGCCTTTAAAGCCACTGTGGTCAGTGCAAGGCAACACACACCTGTGCTCCCAGCATTTAAGAGATAGAAGCAAGAGAATCAGTAATTCAGGGTCATCCATATCTACACAGGAAGATTGAGGCCAAACTGGGCCTCATAATACTCTGTCTCAAAAGACAAAAACAGACAACAAAAAAGCTGGGTGGTGGCATTTGGGATTATTGTAGTTCACAAAACAACTCCCAGTGAGTATTTCTCTAGAGGTAGGCTTCCCTTGTCCTGTGGGGGCACAAGTTAGGGAGAACAGATCCTCACCTGTCCTTGTGTCCCAGGTTGCAGCAGCTGGATGAGGAGAACAGCGAGCTGCGGTCCTGCACACCTTGTCTGAAGGCCAACATCGAGCGCCTGGAAGAGGTAAGCTGTTGGCTTGGCACTTGTGGGGAAGGTCCTGCCTAGAATAAATGCTGTCCTCTACCCTGTGCCTGACACATCCACACACTATGGAGCCAGGACATAAAGCCATGGCCTTCCGAAAGGGAGGCAGGGGCAGGTTGGCAACACTTGTCCCTGCTGTGCTCAAATATGAAGGAGCTGCTGTTAGACATTTGATCCCGCCCAGCCTTTCTGCTCTCCCACAGACCTAGGATCTGCAGACCCAGAACCCACACTGTCTACTCATGTCTGAGTTGACGGGAAGACAGTTTTGCACACCAACAGGCAGAGGCAGTACTGTTAACTTCTTTTCTAGTTTTAACTGAGAGGCCACCCTCCAGGTACCCTCATAAGAGTGCCTATGGGAAGGTCTGAAACCAGAATATTTCCAGCCTACCTAGACTCTGACTCCTATAAACCAGAGGAGGAACAGGATAGAAGTGCCCCATGGATACTGGGCTAGATCATGGTCATATGGTCCTCTGACCCAAAGGCAGGGCAGCTTTGACAGAATGACCGTAAATCACAGACAGTCCTACCGTGAACAGAGTGGGAACCACAATGTCACTGGATGGTCTAGAGCATAGGCCATTGAGTTAGGCTGCATGTACCGGTAAAGCGGTGCCACTACCTGTCTATGCTGGTGCCTGTTTTTACAGGAGAAGCAGAAGATGTTGGATGAGATTGAAGAGTTGACACAGCGACTCAGTGAAGAACAGGAGAATAAAAGGAAGATGGGGGACAGGTTGAGCCATGAGCGGCACCAATTCCAGAGAGACAAGGAAGCAACTCAGGAGGTGAGCAGGGCCATGTGTCCCTTCCCATGTTCCCATATTGTCTGATGTTGCCTGCTCCCTGGTGGAGGCCAGGAACCCCTTTTGTTTACTGACACTGTGGGCAGCAGCCTCTTGGAGCACAAGTCAGCACCCTCCCAGGAGAGGGTGGTCAGACCAGCTAGTGGTTATGGTTGCCTCATAGCTGATCGAGGACCTCCGCAAGCAGCTAGAACATCTGCAGCTCCTCAGACTTGAGGTGGAGCAACGACGGGGCCGCAGCAGCAGCCTGGGCCTGCAGGAATATAACAGCCGTGCACGGGAGAGCGAGCTCGAGCAGGAGGTCCGCAGGCTTAAACAGGTATGCTCTGCCTTTCCACCCACCTTCAGGCTTCTGGGAGGCTGGCATGCGAGGGGGCACCAAGCCGGAGTCCTTCCTGGCAGGTCCTTGTCCCAGCAAGGGGTGTAGCCCAGTGTGACACTGCCATGTCCCCTAGGACAACCGCAACCTGAAGGAGCAAAATGATGAGCTAAATGGGCAGATCATCACCCTCAGCATCCAGGGTGCCAAGAGCCTCTTCTCCACATCCTTCTCTGAGTCACTGGCTGCAGAGATCAGCTCTGTCTCCCGAGATGAGGTACCTTGTCCTGCCTTTGTATACTCCTAGGCCTGTTTTTGCTGCACATGTCTCTTGGTCTCCCTTTACTGACTCTTTGCTTTACTGCAGCTCATGGAAGCGATCCAGAAGCAAGAGGAGATCAATTTCCGCCTGCAGGACTACATTGACAGGATTATTGTGGCCATCCTGGAGACTAACCCATCCATTCTAGAGGTCAAGTAGGACATCTTAGCCCAGTTTGGGCTGAGTATAGACTCCACAGCACCCCAGAGTGGCCAAGCCGACCAGCAGGTCCTACAGCTTACCAAGCCTAGAGAGTGTACCAGGAGCCCTCGTGCAGCTGGACTGGGAGAGTAAAGATAAGGGCTGCAGAGGGCAGTACTAAGGAAGAAAGGGAAGTCCACAGCAGGTGAGGAGTGAGGCTGGGCTCCCTGGATATCAGGAAGCCAGGGCCTCCCACCACAAGCTCACCTAGCCAGCAACACCCATGTCTGCTCAGCAGAATACAAATATGTGGAGGATAGTCTCTCAGGCAGGGATGGGCCCCTCAATGGCTCTGGCACACCCCTCTTCCTGCTGTGCACCCTGTTAGGAAGAGAGGTAGAAAATGAACCCTCACCTCAGTTGCTGCCTCTCACTCATGTTGACATGGTGCCACCCAAGCCTGGCCATTCCCACATGGTATGCAAGCTGAGGATCCATAAGTTGGACATAGACGGAGTAGTTATGAAAGACAGGCAAAGATGACATCCGTTGGGTCTGGTCCGGAGCCACAGGCCACCTATTCTCCTGTGCTGCTCAGGCCTTCTCCTACCAGATGGGCTTCCATTCACCTTTGGACCCAGGGCCTCCAAGCCACACAGCCATTCTCTGACCAGACCCTCGCTACAGTCACTCGTCAGCTCTGGTCCTCGTGGGGCTGGGGCAGCTAGTTCATGCTGACTGTGGAACTTACTTCCTGGACTGGTGAACACCCCAGGTGCAGGTGCTGCTTCTCCTCAGGTGTGGCCTACCCTGGCTCCTGGACCCACACCTCCTCAGGCTGACCAACTGCCTTGGGATAAGTTGACATTTCCCAGACAGTAGTCTAGGCCTCTGGGACAAAGTTTCCTTCTCTGCTTTTGACTTAAAATCCTTGGGTGTCCCCCCAGGAGTCATTTTGCTGGTGGGTAGGTGGACGAGGCTCTGCATAGACCCAGAGGCAGAGGAAGGCTTGCTGCTTGCCCTTGCACCACTCCAAGTGCAGCTCAGGCCTGAACCTGAGCACTAGCCGGGAGTCTGGGCACACCGTGTGAGACCACACCATAGGCTGTGTGAGTGTGCGTGCGTGTGTGTGTGTGTGTGTGCGTGTGCGCATGCATGAGTGTGCACACAGTGTGAATGTATGTACGCTTGTGCCCACACATGCTGCCCTGCATCCCTTCACTGCCTACCCCTCCCTCACACCTACCTTCTACACTACGGTTTAAGATATTGCCTCGTATTGTACATTTTGGGGAAAGCCTTGTGTGTAAATCAGTGTAAACTTGGAGGAGAGATTTTTCTATCATGTAGAGTAGGTATTTTTTATAGACTGAAGGTTGATCAATTTTTTAATACTTTCCAGAGAGAAAACTATCTGTGTATACATATGAAATATATATATATATATATATGTATAATATATCAATACTGGAGCCCTGCCTTTCTGTGCCCAGGTCCAAGTCCTGTGTAAGGGCTGGTGGCCTTCTCTGCTGTCTGCCCTGCGGTTCTCACTGTAAACCCAGGTCTCCGGGAGACACTGGGAAACACACCCATTACCAGCTTGCTCACAGCTTCTGCTTCAGCTCCCTGAGAAGTAGCTCTTTCTCCAGGGCATGGAAGGATGGGGGACCAGCAGGATCCTGTCCCATGTGTCAGCCATGACAGATTAAAGCTGTTACCGCACACAGAGGCTGGCTCCTTTCTCCATAGGGGTGGCAGGGTGGGTGATTATGGGCCTGGCCTTTGTTTCCCTAAGGTTTCTAGGGAGGTGACATTGGTCATTTAAGTACAGACCACGGGAGACACTTGGTTCTCTGCCTTGATCAGCACTCTAGGATGGGCTACTTCCTGGGCAAAGTCTGAATCCTAAAGTAGGTAGCTCTACTGAAAGTCATTTCTTTCTTTTTTTTTTTTTGTTTTTTTTGTTTTTTGTTTTTTTTTGAGACAGGGTTTCTCTGTGACTTTGGGGCCTGTCCTGGAACTAGTGCTTGTAGACCAGGCTGGCCTCAAACTCACAGAGATCCACCTGCCTCTGCCTCCCGAGTGCTGGGATTAAAGGCGTGCGCTGCCGCCACCACCACCCGGCCTGAGAGTCATTTCTAAAGGCAAAGTCCCAGTGACCTCCAACAACCCCTTACTGGTAGGACTGTGCCCTGAATACAACCCAAGAGGACCACAGTGATCCTCAGGTGAGGTTGGCAAATGGGCAGAGGGGGAAGTATTGGTGCGGATATCACAAATCTCCAGCACAGTGCTCTTAACACTGGGCTACACATCCTATGTCTGAGAGGAACCGCTGTGTAGTGTGTTCAAGGATGAAATATTCAGAGCCTTAAAGAGTGGGAGGAGGAGCAGCCCCAGGAGAAGCCAGCACAGAACACCAAAGCAGGGAAGAGAATAGGCAAAAGCCAGAGGGCAAGTGTGACTCGAAAGTCAGTCTGAAGGGCTGAAGAAGTTCTGAAGACTTGGGGTGGCTCTGGAAGTACTGACAGGTATCACCAGAGCAGCAAACTACGGGCATTTGGTTGGTACCAGCAAGGCCCTAGGAGAAGCTGGAAATGAGGAGGATATCACCACAGCCTTGCAGCTCCGCAACTTGGTTTCCAATTAAGCATGGTCTAGTCAATCCCCAGTGGAAGAGTCTGAAGACAATGAAGCCCAGAAAGACAGTTCCCCATTTGGGATATAGTGGAAAGGGATCACACAGTTAAAATGAGTTGTTATTAGAAACATTCCACTCAGGATGGTGGTGGCACACGCCTTTAATCCCAGCATGAGTTCGAGGTCAGCCTGGTCTACAAAGTGAGTTCTAGAACATACAGAGAAACCCTGTCTCAAAAAAAAAAAGAAAGGAAGGAAGGAAGGAAGGAAAAAAGAAAAAGAAACATTCCAGAAAGAGCTGCCCAAGAGTTTCTTGTAAAGAGCCCAATGCCTAAAGGATAATTCCCGAAGTTGGTAACCCCTAGCAGGTTCCTCACTATACCTCTGATGGTAGGGGGGGTATAGAGGGAGTGGCCATTGGGGCTTGCCAAATTTTGGTCCTGCAGCAACCAGAACTCTCTTCCCAAGGCAGATACTTTCTCCAGCTGGCTCCTGAATTCGCTCTTATCTTCCAGTGTTGGTCAGTTATCTGTTAAAAACAGCATAAACAGGGTGGCTGGAGAGGTGGCTTGGGGATTAAGAGTACTGTTCTTCCAGAGGTCCTGAGTTCAATTCCCAGCAACCACATGGTGGCTCACAACTATCTGTAATGAAATCTGGCGCCCTCTTCTGGCCTACCAGCATACATGCAGACAGAACACTACATACATAATAAATAAATTTTAGAAACAAACACCTTGGAGGCAGAGGCAGGCAGATCTGTGTGAGTTGAGACCAGCTTGGTCTACAAAGTGAGTTCCAGGACAGCTAGGTCTATTACACAGAGAAACTGTGTCTCAAAGAAACAAAACAAAGCCAGGAGTACTGTTGCACTTCTTAATCCCAGCACTTCTGAGGCAGAGGCAGGTGGATATCTGTGAGTTCAAGGCCAGCCTGTTGAGCTAGTTCCAGGACACAGAAACCCTGTCTCAAAAAAACAAAAAACAAAACAAAATAAAATATCAGCATAAATGGAGCTTGGCTTCTGCAAACTGAAATTGACATTGGTCTCTCTAACCACCCCAGGGCACACCCACTATTGGTGAACCCAGGAAGGAGCTTTACAAACTAGTTAGAAACAAGGACAGCTGCCTAGACATATCTGCCCTGAACTTGCTGGCATTTTGGAACCTAGAAGAAACCCAGAGCACAGTAGGACTTTTAGCCAGGAACCTCCATTTATGTTTACTGTGAGGTTAGTGTTCCGATTTATGTCATATATCACTCATGGAAGTCAGAGAAACTTAAGTTTTAGACCAGACTGGCTGAGCTGCCAGTCATTCCTAAGCACATGAAGATTCCTGGGTACTCATCTATTGGGGACTTTTGATTCTCTAATAGCTTCTGAGTCTTTCACTAGGCTTAGGGTTTTATACGTGCTAAGCAAGCACTCTCACTGAATTATATCTGCAGAGTGCTCCTTTATAATTATACCTTTTTGGTTTTTTATGGAGACAGGGTCTTTGTGTGATTTAGATTGTCCTCAAACTCACTATGTAACTGAGGATGGCCCCCAACCTCCTTTGGTAATCATAGGTATGTTCCACAGCCCCCCCCCCACACACACACACACAGAATCTCTTTTTAGTCCTGGCTGGCTTCAAACTTAGAGATCTGCCTGCTTCTGCCTTAGTGCAAGTGATGTGGTTACAGGCATTAATCATCATGTCTCACCCCTCTACTTTTTGAGACAAAGCCTATTGATCATGCTGGCCTTGAACTTATTTCCTAGCCCAGGCCAACTTTGTATTTGTGACCCTCCTTTCTCCACTTCCCGAGTAAGACTAGGCACCTATACCCAAAGTAGGTCCTTTTTACTTTACTGCTATGTCCCTAAATCCCAGAACAACGTGGGGTTCCATCTGCTCAAGACACGGGCTGATCTGTGGCTTCTGTCCCTGCAGAAGTGTTCCTGCCCTTCTTGACTCTGACAAGCTGTCTGTTGTCTAATCACTCACCAGGGTTCTATCTTTTGGCCCATACTACATTAGCATTGATCAGGGCTCAGCCAACAACCTGGGATGATCCAAAGTCTCCTGCTGTGTGATCTGCAGGGTGCCTCATGCACTAAGGATGATCCGTAGTGACCAGAGATGCTGCAGAGTTTGTCCTGGATCCACCTTGGCCATTCCTCTGACTCAACCATGAGGCTCACCTACTGATGTCAGTCTAGTCAGGCTTCTGGATGAATGATCCATCTTGCCCCTTGTCTATTTTCTTGTCTTCATGCCTGACTCACCAAGGAGGCCATAGAGTGACTGCTCATTGCTGAGTTAGCAGTAACTTGACCACCCTGTCAGTGGGTTCAACCCCACTGCTTCTCTCGAAGTATTCAGATGCCAGATTCTGTTCCAGTGTTGCCAGAATGTGGGGTCTCCCACATTTGGACAGGTGTCCCCACACAGCATCTTGAGTTCAATGGCCTCTCTTTAGCTTGCTGACTTCTAGGGCATGAATGATTTCCCAGAAACATGACTAAGTACCTGTAGGCCCTACTGAGCTAGGCTCAGGCTTTCTGGGTCCTGGGGCAAATGTCACCCAATCTCTCATACAATATCCAGAGTGCAGAACATCCCACGGACTTCTTTTTGGTTTCCCTTTGCTATGTACGTTCTCCTCTGCAGCTTGATTCTTAGCGCATCTTTGGGTTACAAAGGACAAGTAGCTAGGAGTAATTCAGTTACTTCTGGTAGCCAAAGGGTCCTAAAGGGAAATACCTTGGGGCTTCTTGAGAACATCACTCCTAGGACCTGGGAAGACGTCTCCATTAGATGCCAGTGTTTCTCTAGGAAAAGAGATGTGCCTATATGGCACACGTGAGTAAGTCCAGCACGATTACCGTTTCAGACCACTGGGACAGAAGCCAGAAGTCACTGCAAGGGTTGGGAGAGGTGGAGAGCACTTCATGTAGCCAGGCTGGTCTGGATCACCTTCTGACCCAACGTCGCAGATAACCACCTGGGACCTTGTACAACCGTTACCGAGACTACCAACATTGCCCCCTGGCGCAGTGAGTCTCAGGCGGCGAAGACGGCCACTAGAGCTGAAGTCCCTCGCAGAGAATCCTGGGAGCTGTAGTCCATTATCTCCCCGGATCCTACGCACCTTATTAAATTGTCATGGGGCTGCTACCTGAATCGGTGGACAGAGCGGCACCTGCCGCGTTGGGAAGACGAGATCTTAGGGAAAGAGCGCAGGGAGTAGAGTCGTCCGTGGACTACAACTCCCGGCGTGCCTTGAGCGGCGTCGCTCTGCCCTGTGGGAGCTGTAGTTCCGGCGCGATTCCAGTGCCGCGTGCGCCCCCGACGCGCCGTAGCCGCGGGCCCCGGCTGGGCGCCACGCTACGGAGGAGGCGTAAGGCGTACCGGGTGGGCCGGGCGGGACGGCGGGCGCTACGGAGGCGGCGTAAGGTTGCCGGGCCGAGACTAGAGCTTCGGGGCCGAAACGCGCTAAGCCGACGGAGCATCGCGGCTGGCGCGAAGGGGGCCTAAGTGCCCTCCGGTTGAAGTTGTGGGTCAACCGATTGAGGGCCGGCATCAAGGCCGCGCCCGCCTAGCCCGACCGCGAGCGCTGAGAAGGCGCCGCCGGCTCGCTAAGGTGAGTTCCACGGTAGGCGGCGGGCCAGCCGGCCTAGGGACTCATAGAGCTCGGCCTCGGGGCATCAGCCCGGATACTCCGTGTTTGCGTTGGGAGCAACAGCCTGGTTTGTGGCCAAGCTCGTGGGTGAGAGGGAAGGGCTGGTCGTGTGGGTCACTCGAGGCCAGCCCAGGAACCTCAGACGCAGGCGACCCTCAGTGCCTGCCTGTCCTTGAGTGCCCTCTTGTCTGGGACTAAGCAGCGTTGGCCCACTCTGTACGAAGGTGTATGTAGTGAGGGCTCTGCCTGAAGAAATCTGCAGCTACCTGGGGCGGCAGAGAGTAGCGCGTAGGGCGTCCTGTGTGCCTTCCCATCCCACACTTCCTTCTGTTTTTGTGGGCCTGTCAGTAGACTGGGAAAGTTACAGAGTGGCCCCTTGACAGCTGTGGGATTTTCTTTTTGTTGTCTGGAAAGGGAGCCCTTCTAGGTCTGATCTGGGAACCCGTTTGTGTGACTAGATGCCCCTTGCTGCGCTGGCTCTCAGGATCCCTGTAGTTTGTTACTAGACACCAGTAACAGGACCGTGAAACACCTAGACTCTAAAACAGGATACTTTCCCGAGCTTCAGGACTCTAAACACCCAGGCCGAGAACCTGAGAACCTTCGTGGGCGTTTGGGGCTGGCCCTGCAGGTCAGCAATACCTGCATCAGGAAGAACCTCTCCTCAGTAAGGAACTTGAGTTCTGCTCCTCCAGTGGCAGTTCCCTTGTCTCAGTCTGGAGCTTGCCTCTGAGTTTCTCCCTGCTTCCAGAGTCTGGCTGTCAGGGATGTCTTCAGGACCACACAGTTCTGTAGACTAGGACAATTGTGTCTTGTTGAACAGCAACCTTGTTTCCATGAAGTAGCTGATCCTACTTCCTTTATGGTCTTCTGCTCCAGAGTGACGGGCCTATTTCTTTCCCAACATCTGAGAATCCCAGGAACTGTTTGAATGGCAAACAGGTCAGTGACCTCAAGGAAGGCAGATTTAAACCTTGCTGGATCCATGGCTCCAGATACTGTTCAGCTTTATGGGGACTTACCCGTCAGAACCTCTGCTGGTCATGGTATCTGAGAGTAGGAGGAGCCAGGCCCTGACCCCACATCTGGGTAGAAGCCTCAGCTTGGCCTCCAGAAGAAATGGGTTCTTTGCTCTCCATCCTTGGATCCAGACTTTGCCCTGGTTCTGACTATCAGGCTTTGTCTACTCCCAAGCCTTCCTGGCCCCTATTGTACATTATCCGGGCCTTGGGGCAAAACAGGTAAGCCCCATTTTACAGTTAAGGAAGCTGAGGCTGGAGGACAGCAGTTGTCAAGGTAGGGGTAGGTGGAGTTCTGAGTCTCTGAACCGCTTTCTCCTGCCACATTCTCACTGGTGGTACTTGAGAGAAGAACCTTTTTTGGTGATCTAAGAGCCCTCTGTGTGTGTGCTGTTGATGAGGTGATCCGTTAAGAGCCTGAGGAAGGTAGAGCAGTCCTTTGTCCAGTTCTGTGCTCTTTAAGGTCAGCGCTGCCTCTCCCTCCCCTAGACAGTCGCTGGGGCTGAAAGCAAAATTTAAAAAAAAAAATTAGAAAAAAGCGGTAGATAAAAAATGTTGAACTCTTTGGAAAACAAACACAGAAAGCCAAGATCACCAGTAACTTGTCACATTGGTTTATTCTGGTGTCCTCACTGCATGGCCTGGGAGGCAGAATGTGAAAAACACAGCTATGGTCTTAAGGCTCTGGGCTCAAGCCTGGAAAAAGGACACTTCCTGTCTCTCCCCCTCCCCCTCCCCCTCCCCAGGGGTGTAGATTGTTCTTTTTCCTGGCTGTGCATCTCTTGCCTGGTCCCCACTTCATACTGGCTGTGTCACCTGACAAGCAAGAGCATCCTGAGATGCATGCGCTCCTGGTTCCAGGTGTTCCTAATCTCCTAATTCCTCAGGTTGAATGCTCTCTGCCATTTGACCTTTCCACATTCATGGTAGAGCCATTTGACCCTTATACGTCTGATTCCATTCTGCTTTATCCTGAGCGGTCTACCAGGGGCACCCCAGCTTCCTGAGTCTCCCCTTCTCAAGTCATGTATGTTATTTCTTGGAAGGTCCTGGTACCCGACTCAGTCCAGCTCCACCCTGAGCAGGTAGCCAATAAACATTCTCAGTTGGCTGCTGATCATTGGTAGCCTTGGGTCAATTGACGTGTGTGTGTGTGTGTGTGTGTGTGTGTGTGTGTGTGTGTAATTTATTTATTTAATTTTAAGCACATTGGTGTGATAGTGTTAGATTCCTGATCCAAACTGAGTTACAGACAGTTGTGAACTGCCATGTGGGTGCTGGGAGCGTTTGAACCCAGGTCCTCTGGAAAGGCAGCCATTGAGCCATCTCTCCAGCCCCGGGTCAATTCTAAGGTTGAAGAGATCTCCTTATCTACAAGGGCAGCATGTGGTCTCTGGAAACAGGTACCTGGCCTCATCTTGTTTCTCAGTCTGAGAAGGAACATAGCAGCCTATGACCCTTGTGTGTCACTGAAAGGAGACAGAGGAGGCTGAGGGTTGAGGCTGTGCTTGAAACCTGCTTTGCCACACGATTGCCACTTTGTGAGTCATGGCATAACCATGTAGAACCTTGCGACCAGTGGACCAAAGAGCATCTTGATGTGGGCAACATGTTGCTTCCCAGGCTGGCCCTACAAGGCAGTTTTCCGGGATGGAATTAGAGGAGGACAGGTGTACTCTACCACAGTGTGGAGATACAGGAGTGATAGTGTGGGACCCTAAGGTAAGTCATCCTAAGGTGCTGAACCGCCTCACTGTTCTTTGTACTCTTCTGCACAAGCTGCCGTATGGGAAACCAGTGATGTAGCTGTCTCTCTCTAAGGATTCACCAGGCACTAGGGCAGGCTTCCTCAAGTCTCCATGTTAGGAAACCAAGGGGAATACGTGCATTGGCCTCAACCCTCTTATTGCCAAATGCATAGTCATGGCCTCCTGCTTCCCTGATACTGCTTTCCCCACTTCCCTGGTGGCTAAGCTGGAGGATGGGCTTGGGCAGAGCTTTGGGATAGTGGAAGAAATGCATGTCGATAGTTGCCGTTTGAAAATGTCAAGGTGCAGCCGTGCTGCTGCTAATAGGATGGGAAAGCTGTGGAGTGCTCCTTGCTGCAGAAGTTGCTCCCATGCCCTCCTCCAGGGTTCTTAAAAAGTTGCCCTTTAGATTTAAAGAACTTCCAGACTTTCTGTCCCTTTCTTGATCTTGCTGACCATACACCATTTGATGAAAAATCAATGAGTTGTACAGCTTTCTGGAGCGCCTGCTTTTATGCAGATGTGGAAAGGTCAGAGCTACTGGGGAAGGAAGTGCTGCGAGACACACTATGGCCCCCTAGTGCTCCTATCTCCTTTTGGAGCCAGCAGTGAGCTTGAGTGTCCCTGTGATTCTTGTTCTGCTGATGGCAAGGCCACCAGGCTACCTTCTACCTTCTCTTTTCAAATTGTATTCCACAGCAAACAACACTGAACTTGTGAAATAAAAACTGAAATCCTTTGTTTTCCTGACAACATTTTGAAAAACATAATTTCCCTTTTCATAGTGTATAACGAAGGTGGTGTGCAACTCCAGAAACACAGAAAGAAGGGCGTTCAGGGACCGTTTCCCTGTCTAGGAGGCAGCAGGGCCAGCATGTAGATGTCTCAGACTAGCCTTGCCCCAGCCTCAAGAGCTGCTGTAGTTCACCTAGCAGGATCGGTGTGTCTCATTTGTTCTGAACAGGCCTGCAGCTGGGGGCCCCACTGCTGCTCTGAGGTCCAGCCTTGAGAGAGAGAGAGAGAGAACACACACACACACGCGCGCGCGCGTGAGGCAGTGTCACTCTGTGTAGCCCTGACTGTTCAGGACTCACTCTAGACCAGGCTGGCCTTGAACTCAGAGTCCCCAGCTCTGGAGTGCTGGTGTGCACAGCTATGCCCAACTCCACTCTCAGTTGCTTACTGCTACTTACAAGCTGGAGACCAGGAAGTACTTGGCAAAAATAGAAAAAAAAATCTCAAACTCAAGGTTAAGAACTACCTTGTGACGTGTTCTGGCTTCATCTCCCATTCAGGAGAGTGAGAGGCTTTAAGACAGCACCCTTCTACCTAAGTCTTTATCCTACTCTTGGCCCTTAGGTGGGTTTTTCATTTTCAGTAGAATCTCTGGTTCACTTTCTGAGTTCAGCTTGCACCCTTCCTGTGGTGTGCAGGTGGAGGGTGATGGCCACTGTCTCCAGTATGATTCATATGGGAAGGCAGTGGCTAAGAGAGTAGAGGAGGGTACAGTGGCCCAGAAAGGAAGTGCAGGGTGAGGACACATGAGTATCCTGCCTGGCATGGCAGCATCTGCCTTAGTGAGCAGGTGCTGAGAAGAGCAGAGCTTTGCAGCTTGAAACAGTGGTTACCATTGGCAGTTGGAGCGACTGAATAGTGCCAGGACCTGAGTCCAGGGAATCCTGGTGACACTCTGCTGTTCCCCTGAGCCCTGCCCCAACCTTGGCACAGTTCCCTGGCAGTACCTAGACAGCCTAAGCTTCCTTGCCAGCTACTACTGATCTGTGGCCCTGACGATGAACTCAACCCAAGGGCAGAGCGAAGTTGAGAAACATCAAGACAGGATCTTGCATTACCCCCTCTGTTGTCCTACCAATGCCACAGCCTGTTTGCCATGGACAGGTTGGTTCCTGTGGCAATGGCAGTAAAGAGCCAGCAAACCATGTTGTCTCCTGTGGTCTCTGGCTAGGGAACAGACACAACTTTTTAAAGGGAAGGAGTGCCTAGGTTGCATATGCTTAGGTGGGGCAGTAAATAGAGGCTCTGGGCATAGCAGTGTAGAAGAGGGCAGGGCCTGAACCACATGGCCAATCAAGACTCATTTGCAGGACTTTGCTCATGCAGATAATCCCAAAGGCTGCATTTGGCATTCTTGGGCCAAAGTCCAAACCCTGATAGGAGGAGCGTGCTGTCTTGGTGAGTGCTGCAGTGGACACACTGACATTTTGTCATCTGCGTGGCCCCAGGTGAGCTATCAAGCACTGTGGCTTGGTTGATGGAGCCCCAGAGGTGAGAGGGAGTGAAGAGCCCCTTTCTCCGGGCCGGTGCTCTCTGGTGACCAGCCCTCCGCCCTGCCAGCTGGGTTCTCTGGCTTTACAGAAACTGTTTTGGGGGAAGCTGTTGCTAGTGGGGTTTAATTCTGTCTTTTGGGCCTCATACCCTCTTGGATGTACCATCTGAGATGTCTGCCTATGGCCTGCCCGTGACCCCCACCTGGAATTCTTGTGCTGTGATATCTTGGCCAAAAAGAGGCTCAAAGAGCGGAGGGTGGTCCATTTCTGTGGAGGCACTCTGCCTATTTTCAGGGAATGCTGTTCAGCCAGTTCTCACATGGTTGAGTCCTCCCCTGGGGTAGATCCCAGCCTAGTTTCTTGAGGAGGATTCACTTCCTGTCCCCAGGCCATTTCCTCTGGAGCTGGCCTTGATGTCAGCTGTGTTGCCTGAGTTGCGGCCCAGCAGTGGTTTGTTCTTGGTTTCACAGCTGGACTGCCTGCCTCCTGCCCTGGTAGGTACAATGCTAAGGTATGGTGGATCCTATTGGTACCAGGTGCGGCTAGCACTCATGTTCTGTCTTGCCATCCACTGTCTCAAGAGACGAGTGATATTGGGGTTACTGCAGTTAGAATGGGAGAAGATGGCCCTTCGTAAAATTACCAAGAGGAGGAGCTTGTGTGGTAGGTCTTCTAATCAGTTGGTGTGAGAAACCGCATTCTGTTCTTATTTTACTGAGGTTGGGTACTGTGCTCAGGGCACTCCTAAATGGGGAGACAGGGAGACATTGTACTTCCTATACCAAGAACCCTTGAAACACAAGGTCTCCCTAGCCTTGACTTAGTGATATCCCCAGATTGTCCTTCTGAGAATGAGGTATCCCACAAGTCTTGGGGAGCTCTGGGCAGGAAATACTGACTTGGCTGTTTTAGTGTGGGGCAAAAAGACAGACTCTACTAAGGGACCCTCACGGTAGGTTTTGCAGCCCTTAGGTCTCATGGCTTATGAAAGCCATGATGGTCCCCACCCAACCTCCAACCCTGAGCACCCGTGAGGAAGAACTGTGGGCCTGGCCTACCTGGGATGTACTAAGTATCTCACCTCCAGACTACTGTCATGACCAACACCTTTTCTCAGCTGAAGGCGGAGCTGGGGACAACAGAAAGAAGCTGTTGATGTTATCACTAGGACTCCTGACAGCGAGTATCGCTTTGTGGTTCTATGCAGAATCCATGGAGGCATCCTCCTGTCTTCTCATGCTTGTCCTGGGTGGACATTCTCCAGCTGCCCTCAGCATGTGCAGAGAACATCTCACACCAAGGCTGGGGACATGCTAATCCACCTTGATAATTAACACTTTGGCTTTCAGAACAGTGGCAGCCCCACTTCCTTGCTTCCTTGAAGCCTCATCTAGGCCACTGTCCCATTTAAAAGTAGAACAGTTCCCAAATGCAAATAAGGGAGGAACTGACTGATTTGTTTTGGAGTGGGAAAGGCATAAGCCCTAGGACTGATAAGATGGGTGAACCTATCTCTCAAATCTTGTGGTCCTTAGTACCCCCTGCCCCTTCTGCCTCTTGTTGGAGACTGCTGTGGTTACACTTAAGTCATGTAGCAGTGAGACAGCGTCTGGGGTAGGATCTCTGAGAATCACTATTTGCTGTGTCCAGCCTCCTAAGACAGCCTGACCTGCAGCAGGGGTCAAAGGGTGTTTGCTAAGCACACAAGCTGGAGTAAAAGGAGGTGCAAGTGAAGTGCTTTCAGGAGGAGGGAGGGGCTTTGTCCACCAGCAAGCCCTGTCAGAGAAGACAGCCCTTGGGGTGGCTCAGGCCTGCCACCCAGATTGGGGGACATACTCTCTTCTCCTTCCTGTTCTCTTTGGAGTACAGCCTAGGCAACCAGAATGTGAACAAAAACTGGATCCACCTGTGTTGGCATTCTTGCGCATCCCTGCCTGTCACCACATGCTAATTATATTGGTATGCTCTGGCCTAGATGGGAGAGACCTGGGAGGGGCCAGCCTCCTTCACTCAAAGGAGGTCCCAGTGTCCTTGGCAAAGTGGCCTGGGTGTGATAATTGCTTCCGTAGAGGGTTGGCCAAGCCAGAGAAACAGCCAACACTCTCTAGCTAGGGCTGCTACTGGATTCCCCTTCTACCCTTTCAGAGGTCCCTGAGTGCAGTTGTCAGAACCCAGAAGGAAGTCATGTAGAACCTTTTTTCTATACAGCTGTCTACCATACATGTGGAGTTAACAACCACAGAAGGTGCTGGAGCCTATAGTTGTGCCAAAAAAGCCTGCAGAAGGAAGGTGGGTTTCAAGAAGCACATGTGTACAGTTGGGTGTGGTGACACATGCTTATAATCCTATACTTGGAAGACAGTGGCAGGAGGATCAGGAGTGGAAGAATATCCTTGGTTACATAGTGTTTTAGGCTAGCTTGGGATACATGAGAAATACTGATGCCAGCCTCTTGAGGTAACAGGGCCCCCTAGGCCAACAAAGACCTAATAGCCAACTGCTCTCTGGTGTGTGTGTTGGGGGGTAAGGGTGTACTAAGACTGCTAGCATCTTTTAGGTGGCCTTTAGTCAAGACAGAGGCTCTTCAGCACACCAAGGGACTCTCTCCATCCTAACATTGGATATGGTTGGGACTTTATAGCATGGAGAACTGAGAGCATTGCTCTTCCTGCCTACCTTTCTTCTTTGCTCTGCATACTTAGCAAAAAAAGAATGTGCTGTCCCTACCCTTTCAAGAGATTCTATGCTCAAGGCATCCCCAGTGAGCAAGCACAAAGGCAGGAGGAGGATAGTCCCTGGACAGGATGATGAGAGGGATAGGTGGGGATTATAGGAGCTATGGGTCAAGCAGCACTCAAGTTCATGCAGAACTCTAATATCTTCTGGAGAAGCAGGTAATCCATCCTCCTGGAGGCAGCCCATGAGTATAGTGCATGCTTTCACAGTGAATGTAGCAAAGCCCAGTGTTGGCAGTAGATCACCTCAGGACCCTATTGTAAGCAGTTTCTGTGTCATGGGCATCTCCGCTGAGCCCAGTTCCCAACACTCTTCCCTCCCTCTTACCTGCTCGGGGTTTGAATGTGAGAGAGGAGCATCAGAAATGTTGGGGTGCATTTCTCACAGGAGTCTCCTGTATTGCTAGGGCTTGTCAGTTTGGGGGATTGTTCTGGCGCTGACAATCACAGGAGAGGCAGGTGCACAGGGTGACCATTATAATGTGGGTCTGGTGGACAGAGTGTGTGTTTCTGGGCGCCTGAACAGAATCCTGTCACCAACACCAACGGTTCACTAACACCCATACAGAGCAACCAGCACGTGTGGCTACTGAGTCCCATGAAGTGACATGTCTTTGTTGAGCTAGAAAACAGTCTAAAGATCTTGATCAGGGCCAAGTGCCATGGTCATGCCTGTAATTGTAGTACTCAAAAAGCTGAGGCAGGAGAATTGGGAGTTTGCTCCCAGTTTAGGCAATGTAGCAATGTAGGCAATGTAAAACCCTATGTGAAAACAATCAAAGGCCATAAGAGTGGGCGATTAGCTAAGGTTACTTAGTAACACCATGAATGGGCTAGGGAGTCAGGAGAGGCACCTTGACCAAAAAGGGGATACTTAGTAACTCAGTAATGTCATTTGTGATAATTTCATACTGAAAGGACAGCTTTCTAGATATGTTAGATTACACAAAGTATGCTGAAATCTTTTTACCTGATCTTTGTTTTTGTTGTTTTGTGGGGGTTTTTTAAAGATTTATTATTTTATATATACGAATGTTTTGCCTACATGTATGTATGTGAATCATGTGTGTCTGGTACCCATGGATTTGAGAACAGCATGTCAGATCCCCTAGAACTGGAATTATAGATGGTTGTGAACCATCTGGGAATCCAACTCAGGTTCTCTGCAATAGCAACAAAGTACTCTTAACCATTGAACCATCTCTCAAACTCCCTGTTTTGTTCATTTTTGAGACAGAGTTTCAGTGTGTACCCCAGACTGTCCTAGAAACCTTGATTTCTTCTTTAGCTTCCCTTGTACTGGGTTACAGATCTGAACATACCCAGTTCCACCTGTTATTTTTTTAACTTTTTATATTATTATTATTGTTATTATTAGGGCAGGGAACATATACACACATGTGGAAGTCAGAAGATGATTTTGGGAATTCTTCCACTGTGGCTTATGGCCAGATCTCCAGCTGTCTCTTAGTTTTTGTGCCTCTTTTGTGTGGCTTGCAGGAATCATGAACCTGTACTCTACTGTCTGATCTGGGCCAGCCAGCCCTTGGTAAAGGAACACTTGGGAGCATCTGTGGTGTCTTGTGCTGTGTAATCTCTGAGAGAAGCCACAGACAGCATGTAAATAAGTGAGCACAGCCTTGTCTAGCCAAACCATTTGTAGACACTGAAATGTGAATTTCAAGCCTGACGTGGTAGCTTACACTTGTAGTCACAGTACTTGGGAGGCAGAGGCAGGAGGACCCTGAGTTGAAATGCAATCTGGGCTGCATAGTGAGACCCTGTCTTCAGAAAAAGGGCGTGTGTGTGACATTTTAGCTCACATAAGTTTCATTTCTCATACCCTTTCATTCTTTTTTTTTTTTTTTGAGGTGTGGGTTTGCAGGTGTTAAAACAACTCTGTAAGCCAGGCTAGCTTTGAACTCACAGAAATCCATCTGCCTATTCCTCCTAAAAGCGTGCACCAAAGCTACCTGGCTTGTTTTGTTTTCTGGCCATTTCAAAGTATGAATTAAAAACTTTCAAATATCACAGGGTCACCAAGCCAATAGGACCAGTCCCTTGGCAAAAGCAGTCCCTTACATGCTAACTCAGAAGCTGGAAAACATTACTTCATGGGAGAAACAGCTGGTTCTAGCTGCAACTTCATGGTGAGAGGTTGCAGGACTACCTGGCCCCATGCCTGACTGTGTTGAGAGAGTTTGGGCTTGATGCTGGTGGTCCTCTCAGGTGTCAAGTTGCTGACTCTCAGAAGTACTACACAGGCTGGTACTTGTCATGTGGGACTGTCCCTTGACCCCATAGTACTTTAGGTGTGTCTCTTGGCTCCTTATATCAGCCTCCCCTCATCTATACCCTAATACCAGAGTCAGTGTTATAGAGGCTTACTCAGAAGCCAGAGAAAGTGCTGTCAGTGGTGGTAGGGGAGCCAGGGTGGGAACTGCTGAAACCAGGACAAGTGTGTGGTCTACCTATCCAGACATCTTAACCTACTGCCCAAAGAGGGGACACACACACACACAGACCCAGTCACCCTGTGTGTGTTGGTCTCCCCAACTGCCAACAGGTATAAACTGGCTCTCCTTGCAGCACAAAAATCTACCCTCTTCCTCCTGGTCATGGACAGTTTCTCGGGTTCCCTGGCATTCTCCAGGTCTAGGGTTTGCCTGGTAAGTGTGTTTACACAGTCAGCTGCTGCCCTTCTAAAGGCACAGTTTGGCCCTGACCTCTTAGCTCTTCAAGGGCCATCCTGCTGTGCCCTCTGCTCCTTCATTGTTTTTCCTTTCCTGTGGGCTAAATGTCCCCTTGATAGTCTCTTCAGTGGTAAGGCAAACTGTTCTGATGGAAGACTAGAGACTAGTTTGAGAGGACGGTGGGTTTTTCAGGTTAGGGTGATAACATGAAACCCTAATATGCCTCAAGTCAGGAACTACAGCTCCATTTGGTGCTGACCTTTGGTCTCTGACCTATATTCCCTTGTGGGGCTTGTCTATGGGATGTGCCCTACAGTACTGAATACTTTAAAGTCATGCCCAGGTCCCTGAGCCCCACTTTCCCCTTGTGTACCCCAGGCCGCTTGGCATACTGGGAAACTCTCCCAGGGCCTAGAGTTTCATCTGTGTGAATCACACTGTTTCTTCTCTCTTTTTATTCTGTTTATTTCTGTTGTTGTGTCACTGACCAGCCGGCTGCCCTTCCTCCGGTGTGGGCACTCTCCTCTCTCCATGCTTCCGTTCGCGTGCCACCGGCCAGAGGTGACCAGGCCCGGCTCTCTTCGTGGCCACTGTCAGGGGGGCCATGGGGAGCTCCGCCTCCTCCTTGGCTGCCGAGACGGAGTCAGACCACGGCTTCCCTGGGGGGCCACCCTACCCAGGGCCCCCGGCAGCAGCTGGCTGGTGTAGGAGCGGACCTGGGGAGACTGTCTGGGGAAGTGCTCTGGTCACCAGACAGCACCCACGTCCCCGGGCCCGAAGGTAAGAAGGTGGGGAGGGGCAACCCTGAGGGGTCTTAGGCAGGAGACCTCTTTTTCAGTGTGTCCCTCCTTGGCACAGATGCTTGCTCAGAACAGGGGTTTCCGTTTATCAGTGCTCTCTGTCAGCTCATTTCCCCTAAAGGTGCAGGAGCTATCTGATCTGGGTTATTGCTGCTCTTGGCTGGCGAGTCTGAGACTTTCCCTTGCCTGAGGTTTTGCTATGGTCTACTGTTGAGCAGTACCTGCCCAGGGTCTTCTGAATTCCTATGAAGGCTGTCTGGAGACCCCTGCCTTGGAGGCTGATAACTTCAGCCCTTGTAGCTAGCATGTATTAAGAGTGCTGACTGACTTACTTCACACAGTCGTCAGAATTGAGCACTGCTTCCCTTTCCCAGCCTGTGGTACCTATGCTCCAGTATGGCTGTCTCTAAGGATGCCAGCCTGGCTGTGGGGAACCACAGCCTTTACCTGCGAGTCTTTTATAAGACATGCATGTCATTTTTAAAGGAAGGGTATCTGGCACCCCATAAATACCCAGGGTTCACCTCAGAGAGGTTGCAGACCTAGTGCTCTGGTCTAGAGAACCCAGGTAACACTCTGATCTTTTCTTTACTCAGAGAAGTGCATGGTTGTGACTTCCACAAACAGCTCACTCATCCATCTGTCGGCCATAGGAAGTTAGCTGGGCATAGAGCGCAGACAGGAGACTTCCTTCTGAGCTGGCAGACAAGTGACCTTTAGGAGATGCTGGAAGAAGGCACTGACACCAAATGAGTCTGTAGATCTGAGTCACTCTAGTGGTTGGGAGAGTCAACCACTGGAAATTCAAGGTCCAGAGACAGTACAAGCAGCACTATAGCAGGGCTCTTCAAGCAAGTGGAGATGGTGCAGTTTCTCATGTGCGTGAAGACATTACAGTGCCTCTGTGCCCTTAGTACTCAGGATGCTCCAGGCAGTATCTTTAATACAAGTTTTAATTCTGTTAAGCAGTTTTATTAGAATATGACTTATACACTGTCTTAGTTTTTCTGTTGCTGTGAAAAAAAACACCATTGACCAAAATCAACTAGGGGAGGGAAGAATTTATTTTAGCTTACAGTTCCACAGCACTGTGTGTCATTGAAGGAACTCAGGGTGGAAACCTGGAGGCAGGAGCTGATGCAGAAGCCATAGAGAAGTGCTGCTTGCTGGGTTGCTCCTTGTGGCTTGCTCAGCTTGCCTTATAGCATCCAGGACCACCAGTCCAAGAGTAGCACTGCCCGCAGTAAGCTGGGCCCTCCTACATCTATCATCAATCACGAAAATGCACCACAGAATTGCCACAGGCCAGATAGTGGGGTATTTTCTAATTGAGGAGCGCTCTTCCAGAATGACCCCAGCTTATATCAAGTTGACATAAAGCTCCACACACCATCAAATTTACCTGTTCTCAATGTATGTACACATCATTTTCAACCAGTTCATAAACCCTTCTGAGTTAGTTTGCACCTGAACGAGATTCTGTTTGCAGTCATTCTGTCCCTGCTCTGGCCCCAGGTAGCCACTAACGTGCTTCCTGTTTGTAGGTTTACCTTTTCTAGAGATTTCACATGTGACCACATGTCTGACAGGCTGCCTTCACTCAGCATACTGTCCCCTAAGGTTCATCCCCATTGCAGCATGGACTTCCATTCTTTGTGTGCTCCCGTGGTCTTCTGTTGCAGGAATAAGCTACGTTTGGCTTGTCTGCTCACTTAGCTCTTATGATGATGCCGTTTATAAACTTTCATGCGGAAGGTTTTATGTGGGCATGTGTTTAATTGTTTTGGGTGTATCCCTGATCTGGAGCTGCTGCTGTGTTTGTGGTGAGTTTACACAACATTCTGAGAAACACTGCTGTCTCGGGGGTTGGCCCACTTACATTCCACTAACAGTGTTGGCAGTGTCCCCTGACTTTGATAATGCTTGCTATCATCTGTCTTTGACTCTAACCATCCTGCAGGGTGTGCAGTGGAGCTTTACTTGATTTAATTTGCATTTTTCTGATGACTATTGGTGTTGAACAGCTCATGTTTTCATATGTGTGTATATGTATGTGTGTATCTGTGTGTATCTCCTGAGGGGAAACTGTTAAGAGTCAAATGTCTAGGCCCACTGTGGCTTTGTGTGCTGAGGCTATATGTTGCACGTGTTTTCTCAGTCTTGTGTCAGTAAGCAGTGTTCCAGCGGAGAATGTCACCATGTACTTGTCACATGGGTGGGTGGCTGTCCTACTTTTATATTTTCCTAAGTTCATGTGTGTAAATGAAAGTTCAAGGTTTAAATTTTTAAGTGAGTTGCGGGGTGAGGTGTTGCTCAACATTGTGTATCACACCCTATTGCTACAGATTTTGGCAAGCTGAGGCAAGAGGCAAAAGAACATTGCTGAGAGTTTGGTGCAGCCTGGGCCACATAATAAGTTCCAGGCTAGGCAGGCTGCTGAGTGAACTCTGTCTCATAAAACAAAAGTAAAAGCACAAGATTTAGGAGGTTATAGAGGTGGCACAGTGGCTAAGAGCACTTACCACTCTTCCAGGGGACCTGGTTCACACTGTGGCTCCTAACCACCTGAAACTCAGTTCCTGGGGATCCAATGGCTCTTCTGACCTCTAAGGGCTCCAGCATGTGCATGGTACATATACATACATATATTGCTTAATATATGTGTATATTTAAAGCACAAGATTTTTTGTTTCGTTTTTGAGACAGGATTTCTATGTAGCTTTGGAGCCTATCCAGGAACTCATTTTGTAGACCAGGCTGGTTTCAAACTCACATAGATAGATCTGCCTGCCTCTGCCTCCCAAGTGCTGGGATTAAAGGCATGTGCCACCACTGCCCAACTAAAGCACAAGAATTTTGAGGCAGGTGAATCTCTGAGTTCCAGGACAGCTGGGACTACAAAGAGAGACCCTGGCTCAAAATAAATAAATAAATCACAAGATTTTAAAATCCAGAACTATGGCCAGGCGTGAAAGTGTGTGCCTGTAATTCCAACACTCTGGAGGCAGAAGCAGGAGGCTCAGCAGCTCAAATACAACTGGGCTATGTGAAGAAAGGAAACATTTAAAGACATCCAGAACTGTTTGGCTGGACAGGTTCATCTGAGCTAAGCAAGGAAGTGGGATTAAGAGGAGAGAAAGAGAGACCCAAGACTTGAGGATGTCTTTACTTCCTATTACTCCAGCCTCTTGCCAGGCCCTTCCCCTCAAGTGGCATCCCCAGTATGTACTAGTTCTCACTAGGCCTAGGACTTAAGTAGGCAGCGGGCATCCAAGTTGAATCAGAAATAAACAGTGTTAATGATCTGGAAGAATCCATACTTATCCAAACTAGAGAGGGGATGGACATCAGAGGTTACTGGACTAGATAGGTGGCAGGAAAGCCGAAGGTGACACTACTCTGTGGACACCCTTCAGGACTCCTTCCCCACATATGTGTGTATACTCACATAGAAGTAACACAGCACAAGCATAGGAAACAGAGAGCCTTTCCCCCAGTGTTTGTAGGACATCGGGTGGGCTGGGAGAAGCATAGGGCAGAAAGTAGCAGTTCCTCATATCTCTCAGGACTGCCGCCCCCAGCTAGCTGGTACTCTCCTTTTGGGTAACACCCATTGTATGGGTAAAAAGACAACTCATCACCTGAGCCCAGGAGATCAAGGTACAGTGGATTTCCCTCCTCCACCAGTGAGAGCCCAGTATAGGAACCCTGCTTATATCCAACCTCACCTGACTGGTTAATCAGTAGACAGTTGATTCAGGCGTTGGCTGCCTAGGGACAGAGGCAAGGAGGACACACCCATCCAGAAAAACTGAGCAGTCCAGCCTGTAGTCAGCCCAGGAAAACAGCTGGGCTGTTTTGTACATTTCCCTGGGAAGGGAGACACTACCCTCACCCTTATATAGGTCCTCAGGACAGGGTAAGAAACTGGCAAGGGTAGGGTGTGAAGCTGCTCTGTGGAGCAAAGGCATCTCATCTCTTTTTTTTAAAAATATTTATTTATTATGTATATGATATTCTGTCTGTGTGTCTGCCTGCAGGCCAAAAGAGGGCATCAGATCTCATTTCAGATGGTTGTGAGCCACCATGTGGTTGCTGGGAATTGAACTCAGGACCTCTAGAAGAGCAGGCAGTGCTCTTTACCGCTGAGCCATCTCTTCAGCCCAAGGCATCCCATCTTTTAATGACCTAATTAGCTAGCCAATCCTTCCTAAGAGGTGAGAGACTTCTTGCCAAGACCACAGCAGGATGCAGCAACCTCTAGGTCCTCTGGATGCTCATTTCCTGGTTACTCAGGTAGACTCTGTTGTAGCTTTGAAGCCTGTCACCTCCCTTTGCATGAAATCTGAGTGTTGCTCTGCCCAGAGAACCAAGAACAAAGCCAGTGTTCTGAGTGGACTTCTGCCGGTTGCCTCAGTTTGCTCTCTGTTCTGAGCCCGTGTCCTGAAAAGTTGGAACTACTTCTGTGAGCTCATGTGCTGTGATTTAGGAGTATTTGTGTTGAGAATTCTAGAAAATCAAGTGCAAAAACCCTTTTTAATTTCTTTTTACTTCTGGATCTAGGAGTCGAGCCCAGCATCTCATTCATGCTAGTCAAGCACTCTGCCACTTAGCAACACTCTCACTGTTGTGCTGAGAGTTTCTCAGAGGTTTTGCCAGTCTATATACAGATTTTATTGGGTCTTCAGCTCTACACAGACTTTTTGTGGTGGTTTGGCCTTGCCTATGGACTTCAGGTCTTGAGCCCTGGGTCCATTCCCAGGCCTTGCAGTAAAGGACTGGTCATGGACTATGGGCATTAGCAGGTGAACCAAGGAGGGTAAAGGGTCCTGGGAGGTTCATAGCACAAAGCTGACCGGAATTACCCTAAGAGTCCTTGGTATTGAGAGGTTTTCTGGTTACAGAAGACCCTCAGCTTGGCCTCTGGAATAAGTTTGATCTTTAGGCATTGTTTTCTTTGGAGCTGTCCTATACTACAGCTGGAGTCTTCCTGATTGGGCTTGTCTACTATGAGCTTCCTGTGTGGTTCCTCTTTCTCCTCTCATCCCAGTCAATGGCCGTGCTTTAGGTTCAACTGAGCCAAAGCCAGACCCTGGCCATCCCGGCTATTTCCTGAGATGAATGAGCACCTGAACTTCCTCCCTAATATTTTTGAAATTTGTATTAGTCATTTTTCTTCTTGCTATGACAAAGTACCTGACAAAACCCACTTAACAGAACAAGGATTTATTTTAGCTTACAGTTTTTGTGGGTACGTAGTCCATCAAAAAGATGGGCTTGCCGGTAGGATTCAGTATATTTCAGAGGTACGAGAGTGATCGCCTGCCTCTGCCTCCTGAGTGCTGGAATTATAGCCACCACACCTGGCTCATGTCAACAATCAAGTCAGTCTCTTAACTATGAAGTTTATATAATTCCAGTATACAATGGCATAGAGTAAGCATACCCCCTTCCAAAAGAGAGGAAATGGGGCATTGCAAAGTAAAATAGGGCCAAGGAAGACCAAACCCATACCCAGAAGCTCAATGTCCTGCACCTGTGGCTTATTGTGACATTCTCTAGACTCCAACAGCCTTGAATAACCCCATTCTCCACTTGTGCTGTCTCCAGCACACATAGCCGCTCTCTTAAGCTAGCTCCACTCCACTGCAGCAGCTTTCCTCAGCAGACATTCTATGGTCCTGGCATTTCCAGCATCATGGGGTGTTCATTGCATCTTGGAGTTTACCTTCACAGCATTGTGCCTTCTCAAGGCCTTGCAGAAAATCTGACTAAGTATTCAAATATATAAGCCTACTGGGCCATTTTTATTTAAACCATCACAGAGGGTACACAGTCCATTATTCAAGGAGAGCATGGCCATGGGAGCATGAGACAACTGCAGTTAAGAATCAAAGAAGCTCATGCTTTCTCCTTTTTTACATATTAATGTATGTTGTGTGTATACATCCATGCATGCCGTGGCTCACCTGTGGAGGCCAGAGGACACTTTATGAGAGTTGGTCCTTTCCATCCACCATGTGGGTCCCCAGATGTCAAACTCAGGTCATCAGATTTAATAATGGCCCTCCTTTCCCCCTTTTTATTTAACCTGGAATCCCAGTCTATGGGATAGTGCTGTCCATATTCAGAGTGGGTGTTTTGGGCTCGGCGTGGTGGGACATGCTGTTAAATCCGGTCAGTACTTGGAAGAGACAGAGTCTTTATAAGTCTGAGACCTGCCTGGACTACAGAGTGGATCTTCCCTCTTGAGTTAAACCTCTCTGGAAGCACCCTCAAAGATTCTGCCAAGGTGTGTCTTCTATGTGATTCCAAATCCGGCCGAGTAGACAGGAAGCATTAATTAGCCATCACAACCTTCCTCAGTCTGTTCGGTCAGTGGCCTAGGGTTGAATCAGAGAATGCCCTGAGAGCCTCCTAAGGAACATTTCATGAGGATTGACTTACCTCAGGAGGTCCCTGGGAGGTAACCTGTCAAACTTACTATGGCTCACCAGGGCCCTCTGGGATGCCCATCTTGTTGTGCTATGAAGTAGATGTGCAGGTGGAGACAGTAGTGCTCTTGTATGGGAGAGGTGTAGGGGACACCTCAACCATGAGCCCTCTCCAAGGAAAGGAGTGGAGGAGAGAGGTCTGGTGAGCTCCAGGCTCTGACCTGAGCCTGGTATACCTGCACATTTGCTGCTCCAGGGCTCTCAGAATGGTGGGCAAGGCCATGGGCAGCTCAGAAGCTTCTGCACAAGAGTCTAAGCACCTCTACCTGTCTCTCCTGGGGTTACCCAACCTACACAGGCTGGTGGAATGAGAATCAACTCTGGGCCCTTAAGCGAGTCATCTTTTGGAGGGAAGAATTAGTTTTTGTTTGGTTTGTTTGTTTTTATGAAGAGGAATGTTTTCTTCTTCCTTAACCAAAGGTTAGAAGCATAACGGTGCTTCATTGTAAAAAGCAATTGATTTTCCTAGAGGCAGAGCAGCTATGGTCAGTTCTACAGATCGGTATTGTGGAAGTGTGTTTGCAGCTCATCCCTGTTGTGGAGTCTAGCACCCTTTCCATCCACCTGAGGGACCCATCCTGGGAGCAGGCAGTCAGGCCAGGAGCCCAGGAAACCCGCCTCCACCCAAGCCCAGAGACTGCACTCCATGTATTCTATGTGTTTGTTCAAAGCCCAGAAGCATGTCAAATTCTTAGAATAATGCAATGTGCAAGCCTCATAACCTCAACCTCCATCCAGGCTCACGCTGTGTCTGCTTTGCATCCTCACTGCTCAGGTAGCCTTTCCAAGAAGGATCTACAAGCCTCCCAGTCCTCACTGCCACCCTGCTACAAGTCTAAAGGTGTGGAGTGTGCTAAGCCCATAGGAAAAGGCCAGAATGCCCAAGTTTAGCTCTAATTCCACCCTGACCTGGGCTCAAGGAGTCTCCCTTGGCACCTATGGATGAGGAAACTACAAAGCTGAGGATGCACACTGGGCAAAGGCTTAGGCTGTTCTTGAATAAGACTGCTCCCACCATTATCCCTCAGAACATTGCTGACCGCAAGGTGACCACACTTTCCATATTGCTGGCTCTACATCCAGTCAGGCACCTACCTTAGTCCCAGTCACCCTCCATGGAATAGTGCTGCCCGTCTCCCCATGGAACACAGTGACTTTAGGCCTCAAGAAGTCATACTAATCAGGTTCTTCCCTTGCAGCCACACGCATTCTCCTGGGTCTATGGCCACAGTTGGGGAGTGGTCCTGTGCGCGCTGCACCTTTCTGAACCCTGCCGGCCAACGCCAGTGCTCCATCTGTGAGGCCCCCAGGCACAAGCCAGATCTTGACCAGATCCTGCGACTCAGCGTGGAGGAGCAGAAATGGCCCTGTGCGCGTTGTACATTCCGGAACTTTTTAGGCAAAGAGGCTTGCGAAGTGTGTGGCTTTACCCCAGAGCCTGTTCCTGGAGCCCCTCTGCTGCCCATTATCAATGGGGTCCTGCCCAAGCCACCCACCATCCTGGTGGAACCAAAGGGCAACTGCAAGGAGGAAGCAGGCTCTGTGCGGACAGCAGGGCTAGTGGCCATGGAGCCAGTCAGAGGGCACCCTGAGAAAGAAGAAGAAAAGGAGCAGGAGGACGAAGGGGAAGGGGCTGAGCCTGGCAGTGGCTGGGCATGCCAGCGCTGTACACTGCATAACACACCAGTGGCCAGCTCTTGTTCTGCCTGTGGGGGACCCCGGAAACTGTCATTACCTCGCATCCCCCCAGAGGCCCTGGTGGTTCCCGAGGTTGTGGCCCCTACTGGCTTCCATGTTGTTCCTGTTCCATCCCAGCCTATCCTCCCTGGGGAAAGTGCTGATGCTGATTCTCCTTCTACCAGCCAGGGTCCCATCTCCACTGACCAGGAGCCCCCCAGGGTACCACCCTTCAGCCCCTTCTCACCCACCCTACAGAACAACCCTGTGCCCAGAAGCCGCCGGGAGGTCCCTCCTCAGCTTCAGCCACCTGTGCCTGAGGCTGCTCAGTCTTTGACCTCCACAAGCTCCAAAGGGCCTCCACAGGGCCCTGGAAGAGCTGCAGCTGGGGCCTCCCGCCTAGCTGAGCTGCTATCAGGCAAGGAGTTGCTACCAGGCAAGCGACTGAGTGTATTGGAGGAGGAGGCCCCAGAAAGCAGCCCTGCCCGCTGTGAGTCGTGCAGTGATGTCATTGACCTGGCTGGAGACACTGTGCGCTACACACCTGCCAGCCCCTCCAGCCCTGACTTCACCACCTGGTCATGTGCCAGGTGCACACTTAGGAACCCCACAACAGCCCCCAGGTGTTCAGCATGTGGCGGCTCCAAGCTGCATGGTTTCCAGGAGCACAGTGAGCCCCCTACCCACTGCCCCGACTGTGGTGCCGACAAGCCTGGCCCCTGTGTCGGCTGCTGTGGACGAGCTCCCTCAGCACACAAGGCTGCCCGCCTCTTGCCTGATCGCCTGGGCCAGTGGGCCTGCCCTGCCTGCACTCTGATCAACACACCGCGGGCCAAGCACTGTGCAGCCTGCCATACACCACAGCTTCTAGTGACCCAGTGCCGGGGGGCTACACCCCTGAGGCGCAGGGAGAGCATGCATGTGGAGAAGCGGAGGCAGACAGACGAGGGCGAGGCCAAGGCACTCTGGGAGAACATAGTGGCTTTCTGCAGAGAGGTAAGGAGCTTCTTTTCTGAGGCTGAGAGCAGCTTGGCCCAAGGTAACTTTTACCTCCACTATTCATGTCACAGTCCCTCAGCTCGTAGGCCTAGGAGGCTCCCAGACCCAGTGAGGCTGTCTAACACAGGGCAGCATACCCCATTAGAGCTCAAGGGATACCTGGTGCTCCATTTGAGCTGCAGAGCCTGAACCCTGGGTGGCTTCACCCTTGGGTCAGCTGAAGGAGCAGCTGGAGCTGTGCCATCTCCTAGGCTAACATGCTCACTGTGGCATGGTTGCCATTGGCCTACAGTGTCATGGGCAGGAAGGCCATGTGTCCCCATGCCCACTCAGGATCATCCTGATGGTGAGCCCTTCAAACCATTCAGAGTTGCCTAGCACCAAGGTCGGTATCATATGCAAGAACCCCACCCTAACCTTCTAAAGCTCTCTTGGGAGGGTGGGGGTCTTTCCCCCAAAAGGTAGAGTGGAATCATTCTGGGCCTGAGGCTGCCCTGCCCAGCCTGAGTGTCCGGCCATGGTCCCTGCAGAACAGTGTGAACTTTGTGGATGACAGCTTCCCCCCCGGGCCTGCATCTGTCGGCTTCCCAGTGGGCGACAGCGTCCAGCAGCGAGTGAAGCAGTGGCTGCGGCCCCACGAAATCAACTGCTCTGTCTTCAGGGACCAAGGCACTCCGTGGTCAGTCTTCCACACCCTGAGGCCCTCTGACATCCTACAGGGCCTGCTGGGGAACTGCTGGTGAGGCTCCAGGTTCCTGCCAGGAACAGACAGGTTCAGGGGAGGATGGAGGCTACTGGTCCAGTTGTGGGCATGTTGTGAAGTTGCCTGGCTCCATCCAGGTTCCTGAGTGCGTTGGCAGTCCTGGCTGAACGTCCCGACCTTGTGGAGAGGGTGATGGTTACACGTAGCCTATGTGCAGAGGGCGCCTACCAGGTGCGGCTGTGCAAGGATGGCACGTGGACAACAGTACTTGTGGACGACATGCTGCCCTGCGACGAGGCTGGCTTTCTGCTCTTCTCACAGGTGGGACAACCAGGTGGGAGGCCGGGTCGGAAAACCAGGCAACCTATGACTCTGATCCCTCCCCCAGGCACAACGGAAGCAGCTGTGGGTGGCCCTCATTGAGAAGGCGCTGGCCAAGCTGCACGGCTCCTACTTTGCACTCCAGGCAGGGCGTGCCATTGAAGGCCTGGCCACACTCACCGGTGCCCCCTGTGAGAGTCTGGCGCTGCAGGTCAGCTCCACTAATCCCCGAGAAGAACCTGTTGATACTGACCTCATCTGGGCCAAAATGCTGAGTTCTAAGGAGGCTGGGTAAGAGGCCGTCGCTGCCATGGTCTGTGGCATTGGGAGGAGAGAAGAGTGGAGTGGTGGGAGAAGTGGGGCCAGTGCCCTCTGACTGTACCCGCATCTAACTAGGTTCTTAGTGAGCCATAGCTAAGAAGTATAGCCATTCTAGGTAGCCACCCTAGAAAGAGGCCAGATCTCATTACCTCTCACTTAGGAAAATACAGGCAAGAGTTCACAGAGAGACCCTGAGGAGTAGGAGGAGGTGTTCTGAGACATGCCACACCCTGGTCGGTGTTGTGAACCTTGACACTCCTTTCCCAAGGTCTAGAAGAGTCTAGACCCAAAGACCTACAGAAGTTCTAGTCCTGGGAGAGGATGCCAAAATCCCTACCTCCAGCTGAACCTAGGCAGTAGTACTGCCCACATTTCAGGCCTAAGCCTTCAGAAACCAGCTTGTTCTAGCCAGACACACTGAGCTCATCCAGAAAGCGTGTGTCACATGGGTCCCAGACTATACCCCCATATTCAAGAAGGGTCATCTCCCCTGTTACCACCCATTCCATCAGCCAGTGTCACTCTGCCTAAACAGGTTTCTCATGGGTGCCTCCTGTGGGGGAGGTAACATGAAGGTAGATGATGCTGCTTACGAGAGCCTGGGTCTGCGCCCCCGCCATGCTTACTCCATCTTGGATGTTCGTGATGTTCAGGGCTCCAGGTAAGGGCCCAACTGGCTGAGGGTGGACAAGTGCATGGACACAAGGCACATAGTCTTGGTTCTCAGTCCTGTGATCTATAGGCTCCTGCGACTCCGGAACCCATGGGGCCGTTTCTCCTGGAATGGCAGCTGGTCGGATGAGTGGCCACACTGGCCAGGGCACCTACGAGCTGAGCTCATGCCACATGGCAGCAGCGAGGGTGTTTTCTGGATGGAGTATAGTGACTTTATCAGGTACCTGGATGCCCTCACCTTTCCTGTGACCAGATCCTCAGGGATCTGGTCTAGGTAAGCAGCTTGTCTGTGTCCCAGCTCCTGCGGGCCTCTGAAAGGCAGCTCTTGGTCTGGCCAAGGAATTTAGGTTTATATGAAGCAGGGCTTGTGTGTGTCATTCTGCACCCCCGTGGTATTCAGGAACCATATCAGTTGCTGTCACTGTGGCAGATGCTGGAGAACAGTTTAAAAGCAGGAGTGAATAGGTATGCTAGCACACACATCTGTAATCCCAACGCTCCAGCAACTGAGGGAGGAGGGTCCCAAGTTCCTGAAGTCCATGAGTTTCAGGCCTGCCTGGGCAATATGAGACCCCATCTCAAAAACAAAACTTACTTTGTTCATGGCTTCAAATATTTCAGTACAGATCAGCTGACCATTGCTATAGATCTGGTAAGGCAGAAGGGTATGGTATGCTCACCTCGTTGCCTTCAAGAAGCAGAGACAGACAGGTAGAGGCCACACATATCCTTCAAAGACCAGGCCTCAACCTGGAAGTGTCCTTCCTCCAACCAGGCACCACCTCTTGATAGCCTGTTCATTCAGCTATGAACTCATCAATGGCTGATGAGGTCAGTTCCCTCCTGACTGCAGTAGTACCACCAGCCGGGGACCAGATACTTCATGTGCAAACCACGACAGGGCTACAGCTAGAGAAGTGCTTCCCGCTTAAGGGGCTCCCAGGGCCGGGAAAGAGTGGTGAGAAACAACTGAAAGGGAACGGTGAAGCAGGGAGACTGCCGTGAGTGCTGAAGACTGAGAGCAGAGGCCGTAGTGTGGGCTCCGCATCCCAGAGCTGGGGCATCGGGCTGCACTCTGCTCAGCTGCCCCTTTCCCTCACTGTCTAGGTACTTTGACTCTGTGGACATCTGCAAGGTGCACTCAGATTGGCAGGAGGCACGGGTTCAGGGATGTTTCCCAAGCACTGCCAGTGGACCAGTGGGTGTGACCGCGCTGACAGTGCTGGAGCGTGCCTCCCTGGAGTTTGCCCTTTTCCAGGAGGGCAGCAGGTAGGCAACAGGTTGAGCAATATACCAAGCTAGAAGCTCATGGCTATGGCCACATGAGCAGCAGCCTGTTATCTCTGGCCCTCAGGCGCTCGGATTCAGTAGACAGCCACCTCCTGGATCTCTGCATCCTGGTGTTCCGGGCCACTTTTGGCACTGGTGGCCGCCTGAGCCTGGGCCGCCTCTTGGCCCACAGCAAACGTGCTGTTAAGAAGTTTGTGAACTGTGATGTCATGCTGGAACCTGGCGAGTATGCTGTGGTGTGCTGTGCCTTCAACCACTGGAACCCTGCTCCACCAGGGCCCCCTGCCCAGGGTAAGGGCCCCAGCCAGATGAGGCCCATACCCACCTTCCCATCCTCTGAGCCCCAAAGCCCACCCACGGGAAAGCTGCTGGCTCCGCTATCCACACCCCTCACAGCCTCCAGCCCCTCAACAGGGGCCCCCCGAGGTGCCCCCGAGCCACCCGGCCACGTACTCGCAGTGTACAGCTCCAGGCTGGTCATGGTGGAGCCGGTGGAGGCGCAGCCAACCACACTGGCCGATGCCATCATCCTGCTCACTGAGAGCCGGGGCGAGCGGCATGAGGTGGGTGGGGTCCTGATGGGGGAGGGCAGCGGGTGGGCAACCACCAGCCCTGGCCCACCCACCCTGTGCCTGTGCCCAGGGCCGAGAGGGCATGACCTGCTACTACCTGACTCATGGCTGGGCGGGGCTCATCGTGGTAGTGGAGAACCGGCACCCCAAGTCCTACCTGCATGTGCAATGTGATTGCACCGACAGCTTCAATGTGGTATCCACACGTGGCAGCCTGCGCACCCAGGACAGTGTACCACCTCTGCACAGGTGGGTACCTGCTGTTTTTTTCCCCTACCGTAGGCCCTGGTCTCCCACTGATCCTCATCAGCCCTCTTCTGCAGGCAGGTCCTGGTGATCTTGTCCCAGCTGGAAGGCAATGCTGGATTCTCTATCACCCACCGCCTGGCACATCGCAAAGCAGCCCAGGCCTTCCTCAGCGACTGGACGGCCTCTAGGGGTACCCACAGCCCCCCACTCACACCTGATGTGGCTGGTCTCCATGGACCCCGGCCACTATGACTACAGTTCCCTAGGGCAGGGCCTATGTGCAGATCCACCCACCTGCCCTCCCCTACATGCACTTTATGAGGGAGACCCCCAATGGAGGATGCTTGAACCAGAATCTCAGGACCCTGCCCAGGGAGCCGCCGGCTACAGGGTGCAGCCTCCCCTGGGCCTCCCTCCCCTCCTCCCACACTCCAAATACCCTCAGTCCCCCACCAGGCCTCCCAGCTGCCATGCTGAATACCTCGAGCCGGGTGGGCTTCATTCCAGTACTTCTATCCTGAGCCCTGGGGACAGCTTCAGGTGGCCAAGGCCCTGTGAATATGCAGTCACTTGCTATAGAGAGGCAGTCCAGATACATGTTCAGAGAACCAGATCTGGGGGTTCAGAGGCCATGATCCTGCCTTGAGAGCCTAGGCAACCCTTTGCGGAGGCTCTGATCTGCTGCTTCCCCCCCCTTGGTTTGTTCCCAAGCCCAGCTCCCTGCCTAGTGAGCAGGGTCCTGATAGCCCTGGCACATGAGCGGCGCATTGCAGGAAGCAGATGCTTGGTGGCCATCAGCCAGGGCTTGGGGACAGCTGCCTCTCCTGCAACACTATGCAATTCCTGGAGCACCTGCCAGGATCGAAGCCATGATGAGGTGGCAGGTTGGGAGCCGGACCCTTCCTGGCTGTCTGGAGAAGCGCTTCGTCCTTAGCTTCCCTGGCCACCATCAGCGCTGTCCCATTGCCTCGGTCTGTCCACAAAGGACACCCTCCAACCCAGTCCCGTCACAGGCACATGTAAGGTGTGACTGACTACTTCCTCTCCTAGATGAGGGAGCTAAGCTGTCCACCTGCCCAGCATTCCCCTAGCTGCTTGTCAAGATCAGAGCCCTTATCTGTCACATGGACGCCTGAGTCATTTCCTGTGCCCCCCCCCACCTGGCCGCCACTGTCCTGCAGCCCCCTAGGTAGTGGGCAGCTCGCACACCCACTGTCCTTGCCTCTATGGGGCTTGCAAGGGTTTTTATACCTAGAGAAACATTCCCTTCCCCTCTGGGCCTCCTTTTACTCTGAGCTGTGAATATTTTTAACCCTGTAAATAGGACCAGCTCTTCGAACACAGAGACTATTTTATCAGCTATCAGTCCCTTCCTTGTTCGATGACTCCATAGGCCATTTCCACTCAGGCTCCAAGGACCAAATAAAAGCGTTTTGTTTTGTAAGGGAGCTTTCAGTCTTTTGTCACCCTCTCTTTCCCTACACACACAGAAACAGGCTGTTCCAGAGGCCAGCGCGGGGATAGAACTGTATGCAGAAGAGTACCAGAGTGGGTGGGGGGGCAGTTCTTGCTTCTGCCTAAGGTGAGATGAGCTGTGAGCCAGCCAGATGAAGTAGTAAGTATCCAGGTGAGACAGAGGCTGGAGCCAACCCTAGGGTTTTAGCCCTACAACCAGGTAGGACCAACATGGTGGGCAGGACAACATGTGTGCAAGTATCTTTTTTTTCCTTCCTGCACTGGGGGGGATGAAGGCTGTCTGAATCCATCAGTCACCAGGAAGGAGCAGATGGAGCCAGAGGGTGAGTGGGACTGTAGCTGCTGCTCTCTTCTTAGCTGTGTCCCCTCCCAGCTTGGTGCAGGCTGGGCCCATCTCTGGCCAGCAGCCCAGGCCCCTTCAGGAGCTAGAGGATGCCCCTGGGCAAGCGGGGGCTGGGGGTTCACGGCCAGAGTGCACCGCGTGTAAGAGGCCTGTCACAGGCCAGCCCCATCGAATGTGAAAGCAATTAAAGCCACCAGCAGTGTTCGCTCCGGGCGGGCCTCGGGCAGCGGGGCAGCTGCCACAACACATCTCACCTCGCCGCCCACAGCGCCTTCCCTGCCCCTATGCGGCTGCGCACCAGGCTGGACCATCTCTTACAGTGGAGGGGCAAGACCTGCACCTATGTGTACTTACAGCAGGAGCCAGCTCTGGGCACCTTTGGCAGCTAAAGATCAGTTAGTTCCTCTTCTGCCCTATTCCACCTGGCACCACTACACTGGCCCCTGCAGCTCCAGCCCCAGAACAACTCAAGAAAAGGCAGGACTCTAGTATTGGGGCAAGATGGAGGTCCAGCTGCTAGTGCTCACCCACTCTGGTTGGTCCCAACAAACACTTTACCCTTCCTTTTCCCATGGACCCCAGCATATGGGGGGAAGGGAAACAAAGGGGCATTCAGAAGGAAGTTATACACATAAGCAAAACTCTGGCTAGTATTGGGAGGGAGCTAGGGCTCCTCAAAAGGCTGCTGAGTGCTTGATTCTGGATAGGGTGAGAGGCCTAGAGGAGGGAGGTGGGCAGACTAGTCAAAGCAGTAGACTTCACACTATAGCACTAGGCTAAACTGGGGTGGGTTATCATGAGCAGGAGGTCTGAAGCCCAAGATCAACAGGACTAGTCACTGAAACAGTTCTGGGCATGAGAGTGGTCAGGGGCAGCAGGACTAGTCACTGAAACAGTTCTGGGCATGAGAGTGGTCAGGGGCAGCAGGACTAGTCACTGAAACAGAATTCTGGGCATGAGAGTGGTCAGGGGCAGCAGGACTAGTAACTGAAAAAGAGTTCTGAGCATGAGAGTGGTCAGGGGCTCGGCCCACTTATCTCTGTCTCATCCTCACTTTCCACATTTCTTCCTCAGACCTACCTTTCCAATAGCCGTCAGCATGGCTTCCCCCAAATTCCTGGTCCCTATTGGCCCTGTGGACCCAAGGCCCTTTCTCCTGGGCCCACTGTCTTCATCACTAGCCGTTATGGCCTTCCCAGGGCAGGCAGCAGCATGTTCTCACTTGTGAGGCATCCCTGTCAGAAGCACTTAGTGTACAAATTAGCCATGACCTCCCTACCTCCCTGTGCACAGCTCTGGGCGCTGGGCTGACAGGGCTGCGGCTCCCGGCCCTCTTTCACCTGCCCGGGGCACACAGCAAGCTGGCGTGGACCCCTGGCCACCACCCACAACCAAGCAGGAGGTCCCTCCCTGGTGACCAGCCAGGAATCTTCTCCTGAACCCCAACTTTGAGCTAAAAGAGGTGCCCGCCACAGAGTTCACTCAGTGAAGTTCTGGGGGCTTCAAAGCCGAGGCTCGGATTACTTCAAGAGTGGCAGTCCCTGGTATTGAGGGCAGTGAAGGACCTGGACATAGGGTCAGCTCCCTGGCCCCCACTGCCCCACCCGCCATCCTGCCTGCCATTCAGGCAGGGAAAATCATCTGTGACAGGCCCAGGAAGGCTGGTCCCGGGGCCGCAGAGCAACGCACACAGCTCCACTTCCCAACATATGGCTGCTGTCGGCCCCAGGCACTGCTCAACCAGTGCCAACCGGGCTCAGAGCCCGGGTGGGGGCTTGGGCAGCATGAACTTGTCCCACCCACCTGAACAGGCCAGCTGCTCCCTCTAAAGGAAGAGGCTCCTATCCAGCTGGGACGTTCCCATTAAAGAGGGTTTACAAACACCACCGCCGTTTACATACCACACCTGGCGCAGACCCTCCAGTAATCACTGGCGTCTCATCCATTCAGTTGCCCAGCACATAGTGGCAGCCCTTTCCTCCCCAAGTTGGTGGGTAACCCAGCATGTCCTGGAATGGAGCACTCAGATCCCAGAAAGAAGATTCATCAGACTCCTCCGCAGTCACCAGGTCCTGTTGCCTCCCTTCCCATACTGCATACCCACTGTGGCTCCCTGGGGCTATCAAGACCTGCAGCCTCCAGCTCGCACAGAGCTTCAGGCACGATCCTCTGCTCTCCCACCAGCCTGCAGTCCCCAAGGACACTTTGTGCAACAAAGGTGAAACTACAAGGGTGTCTCTTCCTCTCTGGACCAGGGATTTCACATGGACTGTGGATGCTGCCATGTGTCCTGTACTCAGAAGGTGAAAAATGAGCCACTGCCAAATATACTATGCGGCCCTCTGGGACTACAGAATTGCTGCCGCTCCATGGAGTCCCTCTGTGCGTGGGTTTTAGACCCTGTTTGTTTGGCTCTAGCCTCGGTCCCTCTGCCCACTGTGGAGTACCAGCCAGCCCCATACCTGTCTTGGGGAGGGCTGCAACACTGAGGGAATGAGACAGTGCAGAGTCCAGAAATTTTAGCCAGCTCATAAGCCTCCAGCACGCACAGGGTCAATGCTAATGGAGGTGACAGGCGGGCAGCCATAGGCAGGTCAAGAAGAGAAGGTTAAATGGCTGAAATAAACCTCCAGCTGAGGGTAAAGGCAAGACCCACACCAGGAGAGACCACCAGGCCCCTGTCCTAGTCAAGAACCCTATTAGGGTCTGAAGCTAAGACTAGGTGCTCTCTCTATTCCAGAGGGGGAGAGGTACTGCTTCGGGACTGTGGGCAGGATCTCAGGCTCAGGGTGACAAGTCCAAACGCCAAGCTATGTCATCTCAGCCACTCAGGAGATAGTCATCTCCTAGAGCTCGTGGTCCCTCATTCCTAGAGGGGTGGGTGGAAGGCCCCAGCCGAGGAATGGTCCGAGGTAAGAGAGGAAAAGGAAATCAGGAGGGGCTGGATGTGCCTGAGAGCCCCTTGGGCAGAAGGGAGGGGCTGCCAGGCTCACCAAGCTCTTCAGACCTCCATGAGCAAGCCCAGGGCTCAGGAGTTTCTTTCCCCTCTAGGAAATCCAGGAGTATGCTCAGGTAATAGAAACCCTTAGGGTCATTTCTGGATGTGGTCTCTCCTTCCCGTCTCACACGAATTTCTACAAAGGCCCATGAGAGGCGGCACTGCCGGGCATATGACTGCTCCAGTTCCCTTCTGCTCTTCCCATCTCCCTTCTCTGGGCCTCCATAGAGCTGGCCTGGGCAGTGATCCCCGTTACAGCTATCAATCTCATACCTGAGGTGCTACACGGCGTATCTCTGGGGTTTGTCCTGCAGACCACAGGTTCACCTGAGCTGCACCAGGCTTTGTTCCCTGCGTGTTGAAGCCAGGCCTTCCCTGGACAGTGGCAGTAACCTCCGGCCTGCCCCTGGTGTCGTCAGCCAGAGGCTGTTCCACAGTTCCCAGAAAGGACAGAGCTGTCCTTGAGAATAAGGGGCCCGTGCCGCATGTTCCCACTCTCCTTGTCTCAGAGTGACCTGAGTTTCCCATCATCTCTAGTTAGTGCCCATGAGGAGCTGGACTCCTGGTCCTAGGACTACTGGCACATTGGCCGCTCAAGCTGTCTCCCAGCCCCGGGCCACCTGCATGGTCAGCTGGTTAGCTGGGCCAGGCAGGCAGAAAGGAGTATGCTATACAATTCACAGCACCGCTTCCAGCTCTGGATGGCCCTCAGTTGCCGGTGGGCTGCTTTCTAGGAAGGTGGCATGGAGACAGGAGGAAGCTAGACTGGAGAGGCCCTACTCTTTGACCTATAACCCTTGGACTTTGGCCAACATCTGGGTTCTGGCCATTATCTGCCACACAGACGTGGGAACCAAGTCCAGGTTCATGGAACTAAGAAGTACTGAACCCCCGGTGCCCTCCACCCTATGACTGCACCCAAAGTCATTTCAGAGATTTCCCTTCTTCCACAGATCTGAACTGGAGAGATCCCAGGAGCCAGTAGCTGAGTCTCTTGACCTCTGAGCCTCAGCAGTGCAGGCCTGGGGTAGCAATCACCCTTCCATGCTTGAAATGCCAAGCAGCACACCTCTGGGCTAAGGTTTTTTCCCTACACACAGGCAAACAAGAGAGAGAAAGAGAGAGAGAGAGAGAAAGAGAGAGAGAGAGAGAGAGATTATCTGTCTCTGTCCAGGCCATGCCCACTGCCCACATGCACCTCTGGAACCCACAAGTTAAGGAAATTTCCCTGGGATCTAGTTAAGAAGTGTGACCCCAGAGGTTACGTTTTGACAACCCAGGAGCAGTTCTGGCCACAAAGACATTAAAGAGAAGGAAGTTCCAGCATTTATAGTTGCCGGGCATTCCAAACCCTCCTGGGTCCTTTGCCACCTCACAGTCCTTCTAGGAAAAGCCACCACCGAGGATGAGGCCCTTCGGAGAGTGAGCAAAGGTGTTGGATCTGTCCTGACACAGAGAGGAACCTCCTAGGAAGTCGAGAGTGAGTCCTGGGAGTGGCGTGATGAATCCAGGGGTGGGGGTGCTAAAGCATTGTGTCCATTAGCCAGCAGAGCAAGGGAAGTGGGGGACGCCTCCTGTTTGGAGTAAAGGAACCACACAGGCGATCTGGCTTACCCAGGAGAAGCTGGCAAGGACACATAGGTTCCACCGCCTGAGCTCTGGACTTGGCCCCCCCTGGTCTGTTCTGGAGCCCCCCTATTCTAGGGTTCAGCCCCCAGAACCAGCCCCAACCTGGTTTGGGTGGACAGGAGGCTGTCAGGGGCCACAGCCCTGACGGATGTGTGCTGACGCCCCCTCTTGCCGCTGCGGCGACCCGGGAGACTTGGCAGCCTCTGCGCACCCCCGCGGCAGCCTGCAGGCGTCGGGGGCGGGGACGGTGCCAGGAGCCCCTCACTCGGCCCGCACCTGCGCGCCACTCCAGGCTTTTGCAACACCGTGGCGGGTCCGACCTCACTCCCTCCCGGAGCCGTCCCAGCGCGTCCACTGAGTGTGCGGGGCGTGCAAGGAGATGTGAGCCGTCTGCGACTGAGGCTGTCCCGCCTCCCTTGCCCAGCCTGGTCGGAGGTCGCTGCGTTTGGGAGCTCGCGCAGTGGCGCACGCGCTTCGCTGCCAACTTTGGTGGGCGCCTGCGAGTCGGCGTCGGGGGACAAGGAAAGCGGCTGCGGCCGCATCACGGCATCGCTACCGCTTCCAGCTCTGGACCTCAGTTACCCCGCGGTGTCCGCAAGTGGGAAGTTTGCCCCTCCAAGGGCTCGGTTCGGCAGACGCGGTAAGGCAGACAAGCTGCACTTCCAGTGAAGTTGGGGCTCAGGCTCAGGACAGAATGGAATGCGTGGAAAGGGCTGCTTGTGATCCCTGCACCTTGAGGGATCTTCAGGGCGGTGCCCGCAGCGGGGAGGCAAAAGAAAGGTTTTAGGGTCCCAGCTGTTCACCTCAGCTCCTGTGCCCATCCCTGTAGGGTACTGAATCTCAAGAGGATTAACGCGTGTGTGGGCTGGCCCCTCCAGCTATTAGCTCTGACCAGGCACTAAGCCAGATTCTATGGGAGCACATGCCAGGTCATAAGTTGGGGCTGGGACTGGGTGGCGGCAGGACGAGTGCGCCTTTGTGTATGTGTGGTGTAGGAACGTGCACTGTGGTGGACCAGTGCCCAGCATCCACTGGGTCTTGGAGAGGTCAGCACCTCGGGTGCCTGGTTTGGAGAGAAACACAGGAGCCTCAACCCCTGGGTCCAAGGCCCCAGGAGGACCCCTCCAGTCCGGGCTGGGAGGTAGGTTAAGCAGTAGCACCAATCAGCACAGCTGTGTGGCTCCCAGGGCTGGGTGATCGATGGTCCCCGCACAGACGCCTCTGTTGCCTGAGCACACATCCCTATCTGTCATCACATCTTGCGGGGCGCAGGGCGGGAGGGGGGTGGGGGGGACTGGAATGCAAGCAGGAGAAGAGACTGTCTCTGTACATGCCAAGTCCAGGCTGGGTCTGCAACCCTTCAGGGAGGCCCCGACCCTTTCCTGAGCCAGCATCCACCTCCTAACCTAGGAGTCTCCCTTAGCCTGTGTTTGCCCCATTTCCAGAGCCCAGCCTGGCCATGTGGACTCCTCTGTATGGTCCCAAGCCTTTTGGCATGCAGTGCTTTTCACTCTTCTAGCTATCCACCTAAGGGGTGACAACCTGATCTTTGGTGAGAATAAAGGTGAATATCTGCCATGGGCAAAGTGCAATGGTCAGCATGCAAGAAAGAGGAGTTCAGCAACTGTCTTCCACTCCCAACCCCGCTGCTCCAATCATGAGGCTCATGTATGTCTGCATCTATGATGAGTCTATGAGCAAGTGTGAATCCCAGCCATGTCTGCATGTGTCTTTGGGCATAGTCTGTAATGTGGGTTTACCCTTGTGAACAGCCATATCCATTCTGAGTGGGAAGTGGTATGGATGTGTGTGCCCTTGGTGGCACACCCTGTGCCTGGTTAGCTCAGCCATGCAGTTGCTCCTCCAGGCAGAGAGCAAGGATTCCTTGGGAATCTTGCACGCTTGTATGCACACACCCAAAGCCTATGTGCACATGCACCATGCCCAAGCGCTGGGATAGTGAACGGCCCAGGTGGTGGCCCAGATGGAGGGAAGAGGAGCTTCTGAGCCAGTGTGCAGGACGTGAGGAGAAGAGGGTCTTGGCTGAGCGTGGTCACTGCAGGCTCAGTCACTGACCTGCCTGAAGCCACCCAGATGGAGCTGGGTTGAGCAGGTGGCTATGCCATGGGGCCATACTGTGACATCCACTCCCCCCAGCCTGGGTTGGGGGACCTCATGTGTGGCTGACCCCCCGAGAGACCTCCAGTGTCCACTTGACACTCTATTAGCTCGTTCCGGTATACATACATACATGCATGCACACATGCATTTGCAGGGTTTCTGGTGGCTTCTAATCTCGGTGATTCACTTCTGCTTCTGGCAGGGGCAGGTGGCTCAACAAGAAAGTGTCTCTAGAGGGCCATCAGACTGGTGGCTCTGGTCACACACGGCTGCTCTCATTCTCTTACCAAATGTTCAGTGGGGACCTGCCTGGCGCAAAGAGCAGAGATAAATGGGGACCAGTTACTCCAGAAACTGGCCTTCAGGACCAGTTTGGCCCCAACAGTGGTGATTTGTACAGGATCACTTGATAAATAAAATACAATACACCCATTTAAGCTTAATTTCAGAAAAAAAAATTCTTCACAATTTCTAGATCCTTACATTACAAACTTACTTATGTGTACCTGGGCCAGAACATCTAGGTGCCTTCCTTTTTCCTTTCCTTTTTCCTCTCTCCTCTCTCCTCTCTCCTCTCTCCTCTCTCTCTCTCTCTCTCTCTCTCTCTCTCTCTCTCTCTCTCAGACAGAATCTCACTCTGTAGCTCAGGATATCCTGGAACTCACAGAAACCCCACACCTCAGGTTCCCAAATTATGGAATTATGGGTAAATGCCACCACATCTCCTCCCAAAAGGATGAAGGGTCTGCAGTACAAAGGCCAGAAGCTTTGAGGCGAAGCAAATAGGGGCTTCTTGAGTTCTAATGAAGAAACCCCAGTGAAGAGGAACAGAGAGTGAGAAGACCTGGTGGTAATCGAGTCCTTGTCTCTCCTATCTGCAGGTGGTCATGGTGCCCAGGCTTGCCTGCTAGTAGGCTGCCATGTCTCGCGAGGCAGGTTCATGTCGAGTGGGCACTGGGACAAGGGCACGGTCAAGAAAGCCCAAGAAGCCACACTACATCCCACGACCCTGGGGCAAGCCCTATAACTATAAGTGCTTCCAGTGTCCCTTCACCTGCCTGGAGAAGTCCCATCTCTATAACCACATGAAGTACAGCCTCTGCAAGGACTCCCTCTCTCTGCTGTTAGACTCTCCCGACTGGGCATACCGCCGTGCACCCCCCTCGCCCAGGCCTCGGGCACCCACCCCCAGCTGCTCCATAGACTTCTCAGACCCGGGTAGCCAGCCTACTGTGCCAGATCTCATCATCACTGACAGCCTTTCCCAGCGTCGTTGTGGCAGGGGCCCAAAACCTGGACCAGAGGAGTCCCCAGGGTCACTGCCCCCTCTGACTAGAGCCATCCGGAAGGGTCCAGGCCCCAGTAACCTCTTGACAGAGTCGTGGAAGCCAGGACTGAGTGGTGGTCTGATAAGTGGGGCTCTAGGGGCTGTAGCTTCAGCAGATTCTGAGAGTAGTGTCCCCTGCTACCCACCGCCTGCCCAGGGAGAGTTCCCTGAAGCCCAGAGCCTCCACTTGTCATTGCTGGGTGTCAACTACCCTCTCGGCCCAGGCCTCTTCTCCTATCTGGGGCCCTCACTGGCGGCTGCTGCTGCCCACATGCCCTTCCTGGCCTCAGCAAGCCCCTTGCTGCCCCCTGCAACCTTCCCAACCCCACAGGCACCCGAGCGCCCAGGCCTGGCCCCCCGCCTGTACTACCCGCTGCTACTGGAGCATACCCTAGGACAGTCAGCAGGCAGGACTGCCCCTACCAAGTCCTCTGTGTCCCTCAAGGGGCCTCCTGGGGCTCTGGCTGCTCCTGGGCTGATGAAGGTGCCTGTGCCAGGGCTGGGGGCACCCTGGCCCCATAGCACTTCCAGAGACCCAGGGCATGAAGGAGAGCTGGAACGAGTGGCTCAGAGCAACCAGCAGAAGAGGCTGCCCCCGGGCAATATGCCTGAGTTCCCAAAGGACCCCTTGAAACTGGCAAAATTTGGCTGTCAGAACAGGTGGGTATCAGGCTCTTTGGGTCTTGGGGTGGGGGTGTCAGGGTGGGCTGGGTGGGAGACTAGGCCATCTTTAGCTTACTTAGCAGGAGCAGAGACTCCAGACCACAGAGGAATCTGATACCAAAGAGCCCTTTTTCTCTTTTCTTTTGAATGTGCCGTTCTAGACTTCTTTCCCCTGGGGTGTGGGTGACACTGAACGGAAGACACAGGCTGGGGCTGGGGGTACTTCACCGGGCAGGATAGCCTTTTGACTGGCTTCTACTTCTCAGCCTACCAACAGGGTCCTCCCTGACATTCTGGCTTGAGGACAAGGAGCCAGGTAATCCTGAAGCCCCAGGCCCTGAGGTTCATCTTCTGCAGCAGCCACAAGGCCAAGTGCTAGGAAGTCCTGGCCCAGTGGGAGAGGACCTGACCCAGGCCTTTGGTGACTACGCCAGGGTGGAGCAGTGCTTGGGGCAGCTGGTACCGACTGGGGATCTCGCCCCTAGACCTTTACGGGAGCAGCTTGGCAAGATTCGCCGCGAGCTGTTCACCATCCATCAGGCGCTGGCCCGGGCAGCTCGGCCGCTGGACACACCTCTGGACCTCTCAGTGAAGCGGGTGCCTACCAAGGGAACTAAGGCACCTGCAGAGTCCTGGGGGCTGCCCGAGCCAAGCCCCATGCTGGCAAGGGGGGCCTCTGAGCCCTCCAGGATACTAGGTCCTGTACTCGAGCCTTTCTCTAGCCGTACCACCAAGTGTGAGGCTGACTCCAGCGTCCCGCCTCCTGCCCTCCCGCTCCAGGCCCCTGAGGACCATGGAATTCCTGGTAATGGCTGGGGCAATCGTCTTGGGGCTGGCAGCTCCCAGACCCCTAAGGATACCCCAAGCTTGAAGATCCTCCCAGGTACTGAGGTCTGTCCACAGCCACCTTAATGTGTGGGCTCCTCTCCCTGGCCTGGGCCCCATTGTCTGGGCCTGTCCAGTGTCAGTGTGCATGCATTCTAGACAGATGCTCCCCATCCCCCCCACACTAGCCCATGGTAGAGGTTTATCTCTGGTGTCACATGGACATAGGAAAGTCATGCTTTATTTATTGGACGGAGTTGTGGTCATTAAAATAGAAACCACCTTCAAACACCCTACTTGGGTTTCTTTCCTTTTCTGTCCCTGCATAAGCACCTGGGCACCCTCAAGGAAATGTCCCTGACCTGAGCATCCCTGGGAGCAGTGTCTAGGACACCATGCTGGGATTCACCTTCGGCTTCAAATTCCTTATTGTGGACTTGATTCTTCCAAAGAGTCTGGGGCCAAGGGATGGGCTGGGTACACTCAATTAGGGGACTCAGGGAAGAGTGGCAGAGAGGCAGACATGTCAGGATGACCTGGTCTGTTTCAGCTCACAGGGGATGGGCAAAGACCCTGCTCGTCCTTGGGCCTGAATCCATCCAAGCAGCCCAATGCCAGCTTTGCCTGTGGTGGTCAAAGCCTCCTGCCTTCTATGGCTCCAGGCTGCTCACCCCGTGTGGCCTTCCTGGGCCCCCCGCCAGTCCCTGCAGCCATGATAGGCATCAGTGGCCTTCACAGCTCACTGCTTCCCTCCCAGTACAGCCCTGCTCGGCCTTCCACAGGCCAGGGTGGGAGACAGCCAGGGAGGGGTGCTGGGGCCCCCCAGCCATAGCAAATTACTTTTCTCCCTGGGGAGCTGGGCTGTAGCCTCCATGCCCACCCAGGAATGCCCTCAAGTACAAGCTGCCCTCGGAGGAGGCACTGTTCTCACTGGGGCTGGGTTGCCCAGGCTGGGGCCAGTCCAAACAGGACCTTCAGTTGCTCCATTAACCATCCGCCTGGTGATAGCATCAGGTAGCCCCCCCACCCCCACCCCACCGTGAGGCTTTGCAGGTGCTATTGGGGCGAGAGTTCTGGCTGGCTGGACCAGGGTGCTGTGCGGCTGCAGGCCAAGGCTGACAAACGCTAGCTGAACACTATTGACCTGAAGGCTTCCTGGGGAACTGCTGGGGGCAGAACCAGGCATCCAAGGAACCTCAAGTCCTAAATCTGAGGCAACTTCCTCTCTCTACTCCCATGTGCCTATTGCATCCTGGTTTCTGATCCTGGGAGGCAACATTGCCAGCTTGACCTTCTGGTGGAGATGGCAAGAGAGTGACCAAGGTTAGTTCCTCACACAAATGTCTTACCTGGAGAGGCAGCCTATAGTTGTAGAGGGCTCTGGGTCCCTTCTGGAAAGGGCAGGCTTGTCTGAGACATTCAGCTAAGAAGGGACAGTAGGAAGTGTCCAGGGTAAGGGTAAGGCCCATGGGAAGACCCAAGCAGGAGGGTGCAGGCCTGGAGGCCAGGGACTCAACCCAAACAGCCCCCCCTTCCTCCTTGCTCAACTTGTCCCTGCAGGGGACTTGTCTGGTGACTCCTCCCCTACTCCCTACCCAGGCCACACAGACACACACCCAGCCTGTCTCTAACAACAAAGACAGGAGTTAAAGTCCAGGGCAGGAGCCTGGTCCTAGGTAAGGGATATCCTGGTCTCTTGGAAGGGGCAAGTGGAGAGCCCTGGGAGGCTGGGGTTTGGCTCACTCTCTGGTCAAAGCAGAGGGGCTCTGTGTGGTGGTGGTGGTGGGGGCAACACTAACAGGAGCTTAGGCCAACCCTGTGGAAGAATCCCAGGGCTGATGTGTTTGAGAAAAGCTGCTTATCTGTCTCCCCTCGCCCTCACTCCTAAGCTGGGACACAGCGATGCCTGTGATTTGGGCTTCAGTACAAAACCTTTGACCTTCTTGAGTGGGTGGTGTTTCTCAGACCACTGTTGCAGACACCTCACCACCTGTGTGGTTGCTGGACTGGGGGACCAGGTGAACACAGCTCAGTCTTACCCCCCATCTCAGTTCAGCTCCTCACCGGTACAGTAGGAGGGCGCCAGCACTCATCAGTCACCGTCGGCACCCACTCTTTTGCAGCTGCGTGGAAGCCGAGACCGACTGACTTACTGCCCTTGGCCTCCCATCTGTCCTGACTCCTTGAGCTCCTGGGCCACCCCTACTTCTAGCCATCTATACCTAAGGGCCTGATCTCAGGCTGGACCAGCTTAGAGATGCCAGTTGCTCCCGGCAGCCCCGGCTGCTGGGGCAAATCCTGGTACCAGCAGGGGCTGCCGGGGCCCCCCGAGGCCTGCACTGCTCCCCAGATGGCCTGCTCTTCTTGACGGCTGGTGCTGCATCCTGTGTCCATGTGCTGGATCTTGAGGGACGTTCCATTTGTCAACTACCCTGCCGCATGCCTAAAACCGGAGCCTTTGTTCCAGAGGATGTGGCTGTGACAGCTTCCGGGCTTGTGGTGGTCAGTGACCTCATCCATGGGGCCGTGTGTGCTCTTCGGTACACTTCCCGGGAACCCCAGGGCCGCTGGGTGACTGTAGGCACATTCTTGTCCCCCCGAGGGTTGACTGTGGATGCCTTTGGCCACTTCCTGGTGACAGACTATTTGCCAGGAACTGTGCATAGCTTCATGTTGGGACCAACTTGGGAGGCCCTGGCTCCATCCTCCATGCTAGGTCTAGAGGGCCCTTGTTGGGTAGGTCCAGGCCCTGATGGGGGCCTTGCTGTGAGTGAAGAATTTGGGGATGTGCAGCTGTTTGGCAGTGCCCACCAGCCTCTGGGCTCCCTGGGAACCCTGACTGGGCATAGCTTCGGCCAGCCAGCAGGTGTGTGCTCTGACTCGGAGGGTAGTATTATTGTGGCTGATGAGCAGAAGCATCAGGTAACCCTGTTTCCCCGGGTTGGGCCACCCATCTGCTTGCAGCTGGAGGGACTAGAGAGGCCCTTGGGTATAGCCTGTGCTCCCCAGGGCCAACTGGTGGTGGCAGATGCTGGGGACAACTGCATCAAGGTGTACCAGTATCTTGGAGAGATGGCCTGAGGGAAATAGCCTCTTGCTATCTCTGGCCAGCCCTGAGTCCTTTACACTATAATGGGAGATTGATGGGCTCCTTGGGGGCTGCTGAGCCTGCTTTGACACCTGGCCTTAGCTGGCCTTCTGATCTCCTCTTGGCACGTGCTCCCGTCCATTAAGCAGCTATGAACCACTACCTCCCCCCAAAGGCTCTAAACTGAGCCATCTCCATGTCCCTGTTCAGTATGTCCCTGGCCTTTCATGCCCCAAACCCCCAAGTGTCACCCAGTCTCAAGATCTGCTAGCTTGGGTCTCAGGAGGCCTGAGCTTTGAGGTGACACTTGAAGCTACAGATCCTGGGTGCTGAGGCCATCTGCCAGTACATAGCCAGGCAAGATCTCCTGCCAGGTGCCCCAACCCCTATATCCTAATCAGAGGCAGGCAGGCAGGGAGGGAGGGTGTGGCTAGGTTGGGTTGTGCAGCTTGGGGCAAGGGTGTGGTCTTAGTGCCCCCCACACCCTCAGAGACATCCCCATTCTTGAGCCTCCAGTGACAACTCTGGACCCAACAGAGGTAAGGGGCAAATTAGGGGGCCAAGTCCTGGAAGGAGCACATGGCAAGGGTTGGGTCTCAAGGTGCTCTCCTGGACATGGCCCTTTTGGAAGATGCCTTCAGTTTCTCTTGCAATCCGGGTCCGAACCACTCTTGAGCTCTTGGGTGGGGTACTGGGAGGGTTCTGGATGGCCTTTTCATTCAAGACAGGAAAACAGTAGCCTTCCCTCCCATATTACAAATGAGATCTGGAAGGGGAGGAGGGAGAGAGAGAGAGAGAGAGGAGAGAGAGAGAGAGAGAGAGAGAAGGGGAGGTGGGGGGCTTACTCAGTGAGAATCCGGGTTTCAGTCCTGATCTTCATGTGGGAAGGAGCAAGAAAAAAGCATTTGCTTTCGCCCCTTCAGGGTATGGGGTGGCACACCCAGTCTGTCATCTGGACATTGAGATCCGTGGTTATACCACCACACCTGTCGCCCCTCCAGGTTATCCCAATTATGCCCTGATCATTATGTTGTGGGGGATTAATGGACAAAGTAAGATCTTTGCGTGTAAGTGGATGCTCAATAAACACTAGTTGCTGCGTTTTTCTCGGACTAGGCGGCCCAAATATGTCGGCGTGCACCCTACCTGCAATGTAGAGAGACAGATGGGAACGCCCGGGACTTAGGAGCCTAGGTAGGGCATGAAGGTGAGAATAAAGCGATCTGGGTCCCTAAAGGCTGGTTTCACCCAGTCTTTCAGAACAGTTAAGGCGGACGTAAGTTTGATGGCTGGAACCGCGCACGCGGAACTCTCGGGCTCAGTTGGTGAACAGCCCGGGCACTATTGGAGACTGGACCGTCGCGCGGCAACGCGCGGAGCCGGCGGAAATGGGGCTGATGTCCCGCGGCGGGCCTGGGGGCCTCGAGCACCTTCGTCCTCCCGGGCCCGCCAGACGTGGTGCCCAACCCAGTCCCTTCCCTACCACTCGGGGACGCGGCACAGGGACGCAGCCGGTGAGCACTAGTGGGCGGCGGGGCCGGGAGAGAAGGAGGAAATCCCGAGGCAGCGCAGGCCTCTTGGTCCTCAGTGCCTGTCTTCCAATACTCTGAGATGGGAGATCAGGAGGCCGGAGTGGAGAGAGCGGCGGCCACTCCGCAGCCGACCTCCAGGCTCGGCGGCACCCGTTGTGGGTCTGGCCTGCAGTCCTGAGCTTGAGGGCGCCGAGCGGCCCCTCCTCCCCACCAGGCGGGGACTAACTGGAAGATTCCTGGAGCACCGGCGGAGAGGCTCATGCTTGTCCTTGACCCCAGTAAAGATCGGAAACAGATTTACCATCTCCTTGTGAAATGAAAAAGGAAAGATTCACACAGGCAAGAAAGTGTTTCTGGACAGGTTCTCTTGTAGCCCAGATTGACCTCAAAGTCCCAGAATAGCAATGGATGACCTTGACTTTTTTTTTTCTTCCTGCCTCCACTTCCCTGTGACAGACACGTACTGCTATTACCTGGTTTGTGAGGTTTTGGGGACTGAGTACAGGATCTCCAGCAAGCTAAGCAAGCACCCTACCACCTGAATTACATCCCCAGCCAGAAAAGTAGTTTTTATTTTGTTTTTGGTTGTTTTGAACTTGGAATGTTCAAAGGCCAATGTGAACCTTCCTCGCTAAGATTCACAAAGGAGAGTTTCAGCTAGCTATGATGTGTCCCTGGTCTCTCTTAACTGAGCCATCCCTCAAGCCTGTCCATGCAGGGGAGGTAAGCAGTAGTTCTGCTTCTACTGAAGTCTGACTGGGAGTTCGACGAAGAGACTTCCTGAGGCCTCTTTTTATTAAACCCATCCGGGAATGGGCTGTTGTAGAACTGGCTCCTTCCTAGCACAGGCAGCTTATCCAGGTTTGGGCTGTTCTTTTAATCTTTAAAGATGTTTGCACTGCCCAGGTTTCTGCCTTCTTTCTCTCTCCAGCCTCTCACCTTCTCTTGTATCGATTGCCTGCTCTTTCATCTTTTTCTGCTGCTGGAATCCCAGCAGCCCAGTGAAAGCACACTTCAGTAGTTCTGGAAGCCGAGCTGGGAGTGAGAGTGGGAATTTGCCCCATAACTACTTTGAGTTCTCCCAGTACCCCACAGATCAGAACACCAACATCTGCATCTGCCTTTTTCTTTTGATCTGAGATGCTTTTTGTTTTGTTTTGCTTTGCTTTTTTTTTAAGGTAAACTTTAAGTGAAGCATTCTCTACAGAAAGGATGTGTACAAATTATGTGTACAGCTCATTGAATTCACTCATTGTGAGCAGATTCAAAACTAGCCCCTCCCCAACATCTGTTTATAATCAGACCAAGGGCATTTCTCTCCCCACACTGTTGGAGCATTTTCCCCTGGTTCCTGTGAAGTGTTCCCCAGGAGAGTCAGATGGTATTTCACTGAGCTGGTGTATCATTGCAGGGTTGTTCCAGAAAAACTTGGGCTGTGCTGAATTGACCGTCCCCTTTAGAGCTCTCAGCTTTGGGCTGGGCTCAGAGCTCATATGAGACCCTAGGTCTAACCCTCAGTTTTAGAAAAACAAAAACCTTTTCTTAAGTTGTTCGTGCAAGGTCTTCTATGGGCTGGCTTACCTGGAGGGAGGGGAGCAGCTGCACGTAGGTCCCTCAAGCCCTGGGCGTTTGTCTGTGGGATGAGTACCCATCATGTCCAAAAGGTTTTGCGTGAACCATGGGCCAGGAAGCTTGGGTTCATCGCAAGATCTATGCTTCCTCAGGAAAGGATCCAAAACTGGAGGGGGGGGGTGTCTTTGCTCAGGATTGCTGTGTCCTTCACACTGGAAAGATGGGGTAGTGTCTAAGAAAAAGCAGTTGCACCCCAACCCTGCTAACCACCCAGCAGGTCGGTTTAACAGGAATGCTGATGAGGAATCCCACAACCCCCAAATAGCTACTCTCCTGGCTGCATCTACCAACAGTACTGCCTGGCTACCAGGATGGAGAGACCACAGCCAGCACTGGAAGCCTGGCTGACATCTTTGTCACGATGGCTCACAGTGAGGTGCTCTTCCAAAATGACTACTTTGATGAGGGCCCGTTCTACCTGAGCCACTGGCAGTCAGAGGGTGTAGAGGGAAAGATGCAGGGGCCACAGAATAAAGAATTTGTAGCTGCTGTGGTGGTTCTTGGTGTTCATCAAGATCCTGAGAAGCACTGGGCGGTGGTGGCGTATGCCTTTAACTTCAGCACTTGGGAGGCAAAGGCTGGCAGATCTCTGTGAGTTCCAGGACAGCTAGGGCTGTTACAGAAAAACCCTGTCTCGAAAAACAAAAACAAAGCAAACAAACAAAAAAGATCCTGAGAGACCAGGAAGGCTGGTGTTCCCCCTCAGAGAAAATATGTTGGCATTCTCCATGGAGAGTCCCATCTTGGTCTGTCTGACAGGAATTCCAGAGGAAGATGAATACTACCCAAAAGTACCTGGGGGTGGGGGGGCAGAAGAGAGAGTAGAGGCAGCTCTGCAGGCCCCTTTCTTTTTGGTTTTTTGGTTTTACAGGGTTTCTCTGTAGCTTTGGAGCCTGTCCTGAAACTTGCTCTGTATGTAGATCAGGCTGGCCTCAAATTCACAGAGATCCGCCTGCCTCTGCTTCCCAGGTGCTGGGTGGGAGTAAAGGCGCGCGCCACCACTGCCTGACTTGCCTTTTTTCCTTTTTAAGACAGAATTCTCACTACATTGACCTGGTCAGCCTTAATCTGACTCTTGAATTTACATTCCTCCCGCCTGATCTGTTCTCTGACCCCAAGGGCAGGAGGACATGTTCGCTGCTCAGGAGAGATTCCCTCTGAGTTCTAGGCCCTAGACCCAGTTCTAGGACCAGTACTGTATGTGTGCATCTGGTTTTTCTGAGCCCCAAACAAATTTGTTTCATTTGCTTTTATTTTGTTTATTATTATTATTATTATTATTATTATTATTATTATTATTATTATTAGTGTTATTGAAGATCAAACTCAGAATGCTGGTCATGCTAGGCAAGCACTCTACCTTTGAAAACCGTCCTGAGCTGGAGAGATGGCTCAGCAGGTTAAGAGCACTGGCTGCTTTTCCAGAGGACCTAGGTTTAATTCCCAGCACCCACTGGCAGCTCACAACTATCTCTAACTCCAGGGTTTCTGATACTCTCACACAGACATACATGCAGACAAAACACCAATAAACATAGAATAAAACATAGAAAGAAAAAAAAATTCCTCGTCCTCCAAACAGATCTACTATTTTTTTTAAGATTTATTTACTTAATGTGTATGAGGTTTTGCGTGCATGTACGTATGTGCATCACATGTGTGCCTGGTGCCCATGGATCTGCTAGAACTGGAGCTATGGATGGTTGTGAGCTACCATATGGGTGTTGGGAATCAAACCCAGGTCCGTCCTCTGCAAAAACAACAAGTACTCCTAACCCCTGAGCTAGCTCTTCAGTCCAGGTTTTAAACTTTTTTCTTAATTCTTGGTTAAGTAAATCCTGTTTGTTGTTATTTGAGTTGATGCCTTATTTTGTATTCCTCATGTGTAGACCAGGCTGGCTTCGAACTCATAGTGATCTTCCCGCTTTAGCCCTCAGAGTACAGAAAGTACAGAAACTATAGTCAAGAGCCACCTTTCTTCTGTTTCCTCCTTCTCCTCATCCTCCTCCTCCTCCTTCTCTTCCTCCTCTTCCTCCTCCTTCTCCTCCTCCTCTTCCTTCTCCTCCTCCTCCTCCTCTTCCTTCTCCTCCTCCTCCTCCTCCTCCTCCTCCTCCTTCTCCTCCTCCTCTTCCTCCTCCTCCTCCTCCTCCTCCTCCTCTTCTTCCTCCTCCTCCTTCTTCTTCTTCTTCTTCCTCTCTCTCTCTCTCTCTCTCTCTCTCTCCTTTCTTAAAGACTGGCCTCGAACTCCTGGTACACCTGCCTCCACCTCTCCACTACTGGAATTACAAGTGTGCCTTACAGCTGGCTTCTGGTTTGTTAAAGTTAGGATTTGTGTACGTGCTCACACTGTGTGCATTTACCTATGAAACACCAAGGAATCCTTTCTCATTAGGTCCTAAAAGACCTCAGGCTCAGTCCCCTCCTGTTATCAGTGGCATATATCTGGGAACCTTACTTTGCCCTGCTTCAGGCTGCTTGTTTCTGAACGTAAGGAGGCAGTAGCTTGCCATCACACACATAGTGCTTCTTCCTAGGTCAGTGCTTGGAAGAGTTCAGTCTCTGTGAGATGCAGAGCCATGACCCAATCTCTGCCACCAAATCCACAACTGTGCTTTCCCAACCTGTGGCCAGATGAATATGCCTGGCACAGCATCTAGCAGCCACAGAGTGGCAGTAGCTCTAAACCAACTCTCTCTTCTCTTCCAGGGCCCCCCGGCATGGTGCTCAAGGCCTTCTTCCCCACGTGCTGTGCCTCGGCAGACAGTGGCCTGCTAGTGGGACGATGGGTCCCGGAGCAGAATAGTGCTGTGATCCTGGCTGTGGTGCACTTTCCCTTCATCCCCATCCAAGTCAAGAAGCTCCTGGCTCAGGTGCAGAAGGCCAGCCAAGTACAAGTGGCTGTGCTAGGCACCTGGTGCCACCGTCAGCAGGAACCTGAGGAGAGCCTGGGGCATTTCCTAGAGGGCCTAGGTGCCATCTTCTCCCATGATCCCTGGTTGCAGCTATGCCGGGAGAGGGGTACCAGGTTCTGGAGCTGCAAGGCCACTTACCATCAGATGTCCACCACTCTGGGCACACCCTCTGACGACCAGGTCATGCTCATCTTCTACGACCAGCGCAAGCTGCTGCTCTCCTGGCTGCATCCCCCAGCAGTATTGCCTGACTGCCAGGATGGAGAGGCCACAGCCAGCAGTGGAGGCCTAGCTGACATCTTTGACACAGTGGCGCGCAGTGAGCTGCTCTTCCAAAATGACCAGTTTGATGAGGGCCCGGTCCGCCTGAGCCACTGGCAGTCAGAGGGCATGGAGGCGAGCATACTTGTGGAGTTGGCGAAGCGGGCTTCGGGGCCTGTCTGCCTGCTGCTGGCTTCTCTGTTGTCCCTGCTCTCAGCAGCTAGTGCTAGCTGGTAGGTACAACAGACTGGACAGGTAGAGCAAGAAGTTGATCCCCTGAGAATCATGGTCTCTCCCTTCCATGTATAGTGACATTGACAGCCAGAGAGTTCATCCTGAGGTGCTTATTCTGGGAGCCAGGTCTCATCTTGCCTTTCCTCCTTTTGCATCTCAGAGGATGTCCTAGTAGAGGCTGCTGTTCCTGTGTCACTTCCTGTCCAGCATTGTCCCCCTGGAACCTGTGATTGGTTTTGTTTATTTGTTTGTTTGTTTTAAGACAGCATCCCAGCTATGTGGCTTTGGCTGGCCTGAAACTCACTAAGTAGACCAGGCTGGCCGCAAACTCTGCCTCTCTTTCTTCTGGGAGTGCTTGGATTAAAGGACACTATCTGCCCTTCCTGGAGTTGTTTGGCCTGTGAGGACATAGAGCTGCCCACTCCCCTGCTTCTCTGTCCTCCCCACAGCTGGCTTCATCGGCTGATGTAGTTCCTCTCTAGGCCGGTCAGTTGCCTGGGATGGTAGTCCTCACCTAGGCTCTCTAGAGATTTGGAAAAATTCCTAAGTCCGGAGTGCCGGGTAGCACCATAGTTTAGCTTGTGAATGAGAGCCTGGGGGCCCCTTTCTCTCAGTGTTCTCTCTTAACTTTCTCAACTCTGCCTCTCTTTATGAAATAAGATGGTTTTTATGTATATCTCAAGCTGGGCACAAATTTTCTATGTAGCCATAGATGACCTTTAGCTTTTTTGGGGTGGGGACAGTGTGCCCTACGTAGTTATGACTGCCCTGGAGCTCTTTATGTAGACCAGCCTGGCCTCGAACTCACAGATCCACTTCCCTCTGCCCCCAGAGTGCTGGGATTAAAGGTGCGCACCACCACCATGCTGGGCAAGCAATCTGGCAGCTTAGCTATCTATTCCGCCTAGGAGGACATTTTTCTCGGTGCCGCTGCCCATAAGGACCAGCACTCCCCTTCCTGGCCTGGCCTGGGGTCCAGCTGACCTTTCCACTTTCCAGGGGCTCTAGGGACCTTCGGATACGTTCCCAGAAAGAGAGCCCTGGGTAACCTATGAGGATACATTTTTTTAAAAATTTATTTCTTCATTATGTATACAACATTCTGCCTCCATGTATGGTCACATGCCAGAAGAGGGCACTCATTACAGATGGTTGTGAGCCACCATGTGGTTGCTGGGAATTGAACTCAGGACCTCTGGAAGAGCAGCCAGTGCTCTTAACCACTGAGCCATCTCTCCAGCCCCGAGGATACATTTTAGGTTGGAGGAGCTGCTCAGGCTATCTTGATGTATGGTGGAGACTTTTTGGCAACCTTAGAATTAATAAGGTGGAGGTTTTTCTGGGCCCAGGTACCATTAAATCAGAGAAGTTCTAGTTTTCTTTATCCTCTCAGGGGACTCAAGAAAACTGAAGAGATGCTTGTTATTGATTACAGACAGCAGCCTACCCATCAAGCAAGAGTCAGTGGTTGCTGGGCAGTGGTGGCACACTTTAATCCCTGCACTCAGGAGGCAGAGACACACAGATCTCTGTGAGGTCGAGGCCAATCTGGTCTACAGAGCAAGTTCCAGGATAGTCTCTAAAAGCTGTAGAGAAACCCTGTCTCAAAATTATGTTATGATGCTGGTGTACTGGCAAGGCTGTCACTACAGAGTCAAGCTCCTCTACCCTTCATGACTTTGTGCCCTTCTCAACCAGCCCCAACGGTGTTGTGAGCCTGGACCATGAAGGACTGACTTGAACTCTGGGAGTTTTACATGGTCAGTGAGAGGTCACTGTGGTTGGCTATTTGAAAGGGAAGGCTCTGTTGAGGCTGCTCTGTGGAAGAGGGGCCTTTAAATCTTCCAAGGTCAAGTCCTGCTCCCCGCACCAAGGTTACACACAGCTCTGTGTCCCAGGAGTCCTTAGGTCCCTCCCCCCTCCAGCAGGGCTCTACGTGGGAATATGGCTCCTGATGCTACCCGTTGTGCTCCTCCATGCATGTCCTGGCTCACATGGGTGCAGCCCAGGTGCTGTCAAGCACTTCCTCCTTGGCTCAGAGGTATCTCTCATTGTGAGAGCATCTGTGGAAACATTTCCATGCCTCCTTTGTAAGGAATTCAGTCTTGCTGGAAAGCCCAGCAGAACCTTGCTGAGCTGGGTTACTATCTAGTATGCAGGGAAAGTCCTGGGTTGGTGGGAGGTGACCTAATCCCTGTTTGGGGGGCCCTTTTTCTTTCTTCTTTCTTCCTTCCTTCCTTTCTTTTCTTCCTTCCTTTTTTTTCTTTCTTTCTCTCTTTCTTTCTTTCTTTTGAGAAAGGGTTTCTCTGTGTAGCCATGAATGTTCTGAAACTTGTTCTATGACCAGGATGTCTTTGAACTTATAGAGATCCACCTGTTTCTATCTTCCAAGTGCTGGAATTAAAGGCTGGGTAGCTAACGGTAGCTTGTGAATCCAGCTCCCAAGACTACCTGCAGGGTTCAAGTCAGAAGCCTCAGTGTAGCTAAAGGAATTTAGGACATTTCTAATCTGAAGGTTACAGAGTAACTTCCACATGTGCTGTTTGAGCCATGTTCTCTATTCTGCTGGCTCCGATTCTACCTCGGCAGCTTCTAGTTCTCTTTTGTTTCAATTCTGTTCCAATTCTTCTTGCTTCCTTTTTCATCTAGCCTAAAAAATAATTTTTTTTTTACAGGAGGTTTAAGGCAGTAAAAAAAGTTACAAGGGTCACATCTCACTGGTCATAGCACATTCCTTGGATGACTGATGAGGGCAGAGCCATTTACCATGGCAACACAGAATTTCAAGGTTTCTGGTGTAAGACTGTGACCAGAAGCCAGGGACACAGTGCCCAGTGAGACAAGCTGCTAGACATAGTTCATTTTTTTAAAAAGATTTTTATTTATTATGTATACAGGGTTCTTCCTGCATGTATCCTGTAGGCCAGAAAAGGACACCAGATCTTATTACAAATGGTTGTGAACCACCATGTGGTTGCTGGGAATTGAACTCAGGATCTCTGGAAGAGCAGCCAGTGCTCTTTACCTCTGAGCCATCTCTCCAGCCCTAAGACATAGTTCTTTTATCAGCAAGCAAAGAATTGGCATGATTTTTTAGGCTTCTTTGTGTTAATAACCTTGGTTAGACACCTGTGATTCTGACCTTGTGCATAAGTGTAAAGTTTTTAACTTAAGATCATATACAAAAACCTTTAGTCTAGTTTGAACTTGCTCTGAAGTAAAAATGAGCTAATTGTGTATAGTTTGTCTAAATTGAGGAGAAATTGTTGTTTTCTGATATGAGTCAGAGTAAAAGGAACAAAGCAGGCTTCTAAGTGTCTACAGTTCTCATGGGACAATAGCTCTAGTTATGAAGCATATCCTAGTGTGTTTTCTATATATCTAAAACATACAACTTAATAGGAAGTCATCTTCCTGTCCACCCACAGATATATGTGCCCATAATATTGAGATGCAATCATAAGCCAGGCAGTGGTGGCACAAACCTTTAATCCCAGCACTTGGGAGGCAGAGGCAGGTGGATTTTAGTTCGAGGCCAGCCTGGTCTACAAAGTTCCAGGACAGCTAGGGCTACACAGAGAAATCCTGTCTTGAAAAACAAACAAAAAGATTGATATGCAATCATGAGATTATACATACATATTTTGTGAGATTACACAATACAGTGCAGGTATGGAGAGACACCATAGCTGCTTTAGCAAGTGTGAAATTACAGACAGGAGCAACAGTTTTCAGAGTTGGTGGTCCTGCAGGCCCTGCCTGGATGGGATTCTCCATCAGAGAATCATTCCTCTGGTGGATTGACATCCGAACACTAGTTATCACCTTCTGTATACTTGTATGCTTCCATGGCCTTCGATAGGTAGCCCTGATCAAGCTGGCCTCAAACTCAGAGATCTGTCTGCCTCCTGAGTACTGGGATTAAAGGCATGTGCCACCACTCCTGACTCACTTTTAGCCATTTTGAGACTTTTTTTGTTTTGTTTTTGTTTTTTGTTTTGTTTTGTTTTTTGAGACAAGGTCTCTTTGTGTAACAGCCCTGGCTGTCCTGGAACCCACTTTGTAGACCAGGCTGGCCTTGAACTCACAGAGATCTGCCTGTCTCTACTTTAATTCTGGGATTAAAGGCATATACCACCACCTCCAGGCCCGAGACTCATCCTTATATTGGCTGGTAGGCTCAGGTTTGCCTGAGGCTCTGTGAGCGGGTCAAGGTTTGTAGTGACAGTAAGCTCACTGGAGTGGGACGGCGGGGGTGGGGGGTGTCTCAAGAGGGTGCTGTGCATTTCACACCTATGCATCCTTGCTTGGTCATGTTGACTTTCATACTTGCCTGGGCCTTGCTGAGCTTTGGAGTGGAACCAAAGAGCTCAGGTGAGTGTATTTAGCCCTTCCTCTCTAGAGTGAGGAACCTTGGCTGGAAAACCAAGGAACTGAAGGCTGGAGCCCTTATATTCTTAGCCCTTTATATTCTCCCCAGGCTGTGGAAGCTGTGGCCCCTTTCTTTCATCAGAAGCAAGCTCTCCACTTGTGAACAACTCCGGCACCGACTGAAACACCTCTCATTCATCTTTAGCACAGAGAAAGCCCAGAGTCCCATGCAGCTAATGAGGTATGGTTTCCTTTCCAAGGAAGGGTAGTATGACCCAGCCTCTTCTCCACCTCTGCTCTGCATTGTGCCTCCAGCCAGGCCTCTCTTGGGTCACAGGCTGTGTCTAGCTGTCTCTCAGCTGCTTTCCCTCATTTTGCTTCCAGGAAGGCCAACATGCTGGTTTCTGTGCTGTTGGATGTGGCCCTTGGCCTGCTGCTGCTCTCTTGGCTCCACAGCAATAACCAAATTGGACAGCTGGCCAACGCCCTTGTCCCTGTTGCTGATGTGAGTAGATTTGGGTGATACCCAGCATCCTGAGGATGGGGAATCCTCCTAGGCAGTGCTTTAGCTGTAGTAGCAGCTATTCCCTGTCCTCACCCCAGACACATTCCTGGGCCCTAGCCTGACACATTCCCTAGGTGCTCTTGGTACCTGTATCTCTCAGAGCAGCATTGCTGCCCCTTCTTGAAGGTGGCAGTGTCTGGAGGCCACTTGTGGTTGAGGCTTTCATGGAACCCTTTTCTGTGCTCAGCTGATCTTGATGAAAGCCAGCCTTGGGACACCTCAGTGCTCTGGGCTGTTGTTGGACGGGCCAGACTACTGGCCAGTCACTACTTCCAGATTGCTCTTACCCTGGAAACAAGAGGCCCAGACCTGTCCTCTGTGCTCCCAGCATTCCCATGCATGACATGTGCAGCACATCCATACTGGTCCCTCCTGCTCTCCTCTACCTCCTCATTTCCACCGAGCCTCGGAACTTTTCAGTTCTCCATCTCATCTTCAATAGAGCCAAAGCCATGTCTATCTCTCCTGCGGAAGCCTTCAAGGTCTCCCCATGGGCTCACTCTCTGATCCTTCAGTGCAGCTGTATGCCAGGTCTGTTTGTTGCCAGGCCTGGAATCTGGAGGCAGTAGTGGGCTCCCCTCAGTTTCCTGAATTATGACATATATGGAGGTCTTCCCAATAGGAAAGAGAAGCTGAGGTTGGGGCAGAAGGGGTTAGGCTGTTTCTAAATTCTGGTTCTTGGCCATCTTTGTCTGAATTCTTCTTTTTGCAAAATTGCAAAAAAAAAATATAAAAAGTCATAAATATTTAATTAAAAAGTGGATCTCTTTCCGCTGCCAGGCTTTTATCTCTTAAATATTAAATAAGTCCTATTTATAAAGATTTTGCTCTTCCCTACTGCTCCTAAGACTCTTGCACAGAGTTCAAAAGGATTTGGGAAGAACATATAGGATACAGGAGGTACTCCTGTGGCTTCACCTTGGTGACCGAGTAGAGCATCCCTTAACCTCCTAGCTTCCCCCACTATGGCCATTGACTAGCACTCCATCCTGGCAACCAGGACCAGTTTTCCTGCTTACTGTTGAAGTCCCTCTGCTGTTTATTGAACTTGATTTGTCTTTTCTCTGAGTGCCCTGCTTTCCAGTGCTCCCACTTGCTTTCCTAGACCCTGATAGACTGGACACTCTCTCACTCACCCGAGGGACTAGCCATTGCTGGGTGACCTCAACTTCTGGTAGCAAGTGACAAGAAGAGGTCTTTGACTGAGAGCTTCAGTATTCTCAGACTCCCCTGCATGGTTTGAATTGAGCCAGGGTCAGTCCAGTCTCAGCCATACCCAGGTATCACGAACTTAGGGCCCTATGGTTCCAGGGCTAAAGTAGCAAGATAGTGAGCATAAGGGAAGTTATCAGGATGAGGTAGATGTCCCTGGAGACACATGCCCAAGGAATTCCTTTATGTACTCAGGCCTGTTGGGAGGTGCCTCAGACCAGGATCTTAGAAATTGTCTAAGGGCCAGGGTCCAGTGGCACTGCTCCTATGCAATGTTAGAAGATATGATTTGCCAGGTGTGGTGGTGCACACCTTTAATCCCAGCACTCGGGAGGTAGAGGCTGGCAGATCTCCATGAGTATGAGGCCATCCTGGTCTACATACTGAGTTCTAGGACAGCCAGGGCTACATAGTAAGACCTTGCCCCGCCACCCCCCCCCCCCACACATGATTCTGAACCTTGGAAGGAAGGATGTTCAGGCTGCCTTTGCCCTACTCCGGATAGACTGGCTATGGTGGGAGCCCATTGGACAATCCTCAACCCACCCGCCCTCTTACCTCAGTGTGACCATGTCATCCCTTCCCCGCCCCATGTCTCTGTAGCGCGTGGCTGAGGAGCTCCAGCATCTGCTGCAGTGGCTGATGGGTGCTCCTGCTGGGCTCAAGATGAATCGGGCACTGGATCAGGTGCTAGGCCGCTTTTTCCTGTACCACATCCATCTGTGGATCAGTGAGTGCCCAATGGGCAGGGTTGGGCAGCCCAGCAGGGCACCCTAGCCAGGCCCCATCCCCTCTGCTTCCATTTTCTGGCCTCCCATTTGTATGAAGCCAACTGTGTTGGCCAGCTACTCAAGTCAAATTCTGGGGCCAGTGGCTCGGTCTGTGCTCACTTGTGTCTTGAAGTGTTAGGTGTCCATTCTCAGGCACTGGGGCTCCCTGTGCCTTGCTGGGCACTTCTCACGGCTGACCTCCATCCTGCAGGCTATATCCACCTTATGTCCCCCTTTATTGAGCACATCCTGTGGCATGTGGGCCTCTCAGCCTGCCTAGGACTGACTGTTGCCCTGTCCATCCTTTCGGACATCATCGCCCTCCTTACCTTCCACATCTACTGCTTCTATGTCTACGGTGCCAGGTATGTATATGTTCACATGTAGTTTTCTAAGCCATGGGCACTCAACAGGGTCTGAGCAGATGGGTAAGGTATGGCACAGGCCCCCAGCTGGCCCTCATGAGCCTGTGTCCTACAGGCTGTACTGCCTGAAGATCTATGGCCTCTCCTCTCTCTGGCGTCTGTTCCGGGGGAAGAAGTGGAACGTTCTGCGCCAGCGGGTGGATTCCTGTTCCTATGACCTTGACCAGGTACCTACAGCTTTGAGCCTGCTGACCTTGTCAGGGCAGCTACTTGGACACTATCAGTGACCAGCCTACTGCTGTCCTGCAGCAATCTCCCAGCAGCTGGCCTAGTGGTTGGTGCCAGCAGACTTTCCCCAGGTGGACATAGGGCCTGCTTTGGCTTATTCCATTTGCTTACCTAGACCTGATACACCCATTTTCCTAACCTCCTATTTGTCTGTGTCCCTGCTCGCTGTTTCCCTACAAGCCACCAGGTCCACAGGATATGTGGACACATCCCTCATGGTGAAGTGAACATCTCCTGACCTTGGTGGCTCAGGAGGCAAAAAAATCCCAACTGCAGTTTAAGGATGGGTGTGTGTGGCCAGTCATGGAGTGGCCTCCCTTGGTCTGGGTCTTGTGATAACCAAGTGTCCTTGTTCCCCACAGCTTTTCATTGGGACCTTGCTCTTCACCATCCTGGTCTTCTTGCTGCCTACCACTGCTCTGTACTACCTGGTATTCACCCTGGTGAGCCCAGTTCCTCCAGCCCTGGACCCTACAGAACTTAGTCTAGTCAGTGCTGGAGCCAGTCACGCTCTCCAACTATGTGCTGGTCTTAAAGCAGTTGGGGGAGGGGGTCCTGTCCTGAGGAGGGCTGGCTACAGGGGAGGTCAGGGCCCATAGTGGACAGATGAGATCATAGAAGAGCCCTCCTTTAGTGCTGAGCACCAGGGTGGGCAGTATGAGATAAGCGACACCCGGATGACTCAGGCCCTCCTGGTTTCTATACGTGTTAGGAATGTGGATGCACAGTCTCTACTAGCAAGGGGTGCCAGCTGTCCTGATGTCAGCCCTTTAGTCTCCTTAGGGTGGAGTCTATGCTTCCTGACCCTCTGGTCACCCTTAGTGAGTGTAGCTCAAGAGCCCTTCAGGCTACTCTCCTCCTGGGCCTGTCTAATGTGTGGCTTCAGCCCCAGTTAGTGGCCCTGAATGTCACTTTTGCTACAGCTCCGGCTCCTGGTGATCACTGTGCAGGGCCTAATCCATCTACTTGTGGACCTCATCAACTCCCTGCCTCTATACTCCCTTGGTCTTCGACTCTGCCGACCCTACAGGCTGGCTGGTAAGTTGGGTGCTGGGTGCCTGGCTTCTGACAGATGGTACAACATACCCACAGGCCTTCCACCTGCGCCATGTGCCTCCTGCCTGAACAAATTGGTTATGTGGTGTGGGTGGGTGAGCAGAGCAGTGAAAATAAACTTGGCCCTGGGAACATGCGGTCTGCTCTCTCTCCCTAAGAGTAAAGTTCAGAGACCCAAAGACCCAAGGCCTTATTCTTCCTGTGGTTTGGAAGGCTTGTTGCAGGGTCTGTGCTCGGAGAGTCTGTCTCCATGTGGTTATAGGCTATGTGTCTGCTCTTTGATGACCCTCGCCCTTGGAAGCAGGCCAGGATGAGGGCTGCTGCACTGTGAGAGGATCACCCTGCACTGCCTGTAATCATCACCTAGTACCCAAGCTGTCCCCTGAATCTCTGCATTCTGATTCCAGAATCCTTGAGGGTAATCTAGCTGATAGGGACGTGCAGGTTCCTTGACTTTGAACCGAGGTCTGCCTGAAAGCATCTTCATGCTGCTGAATGCCTATAAAACATTTTGAGAACATCCTTCTAGCTAATTTCTCCATTAACTTCAGGAGGCCCAGGCAAGAGACTTATTTGCAATGTTGCATACATGCCCTATGCATCTACTTCTTTACCTCAGACACAAACACAGGTGGGCCACAAGAGACTCAGACCCAGCCTGGAATTCAGAGCCTTCTCCCTAGCCTGGAGCCAATAGCTTGGGCAGGATAGGTAACTTTGCTCAGCAGGCCGTGGTTTTGTCCCTTCTCACGCACTGGCTTCAAGGAAGCTTCATTTCCTGCTTTTTTTGTTTTCTAGACAGGGTTTCTCGGTGTAGTCCTGGCTGTCCTGGAACTCACTCTGTAGTAGACCCCGCTGGCCTTGAATTGAACTCAGAGCTCTGCCTGTTTTTGCCTCCTGAGTGCTGGGATTAAGGGAGTGCACCACTATTGCCTGGCTATTTCCTGCTCTTTTTTAAGAACTTTCTTCCTGGGGCTGGAGAGATGGCTCAGAGGTTAAGAACACTGACTGCTCTTCCAGAGGTCCTGAGTTCAATTCCCAGCAACCACATGGTGGCTCACAACCATCTGTAATGAAATCTGGTGCCTTCTTCTGGTTTGCAGGCATACATGCAGGCAGAACACTGTCTACATAATAAATAAATAAATCTAAAACAAAAATAATGAAATTTAAAAAAAAAAGAACTTTCTTCCTGGGCATTTCCTAGACTGGGAGCCCAAACTACAAGCCAGGGGTGCTGTGAGTCCCCAAATCAGCCAGACCTAGAAGCTAGAAGTCGTAAGACACTGAACCATTAATAGGGCATCTGCTACCCAGCAAAGAGGCAGATGGGAAAGGTGGAGAAGAGAACCATGTGTGCTTAGACAGACCTGCTGCCACCTGGGTGGGCTCAGAGGGGCTTTTATTGTACAAATTGCCCTCAATAGCCTCTGCTAACTCACAGTGGGACCAATGAGGCTAACTGGGGGTGGACATTTGCCACCTTCTTTTTAAGTACCTTGCTTTTCTTATAGCTGGTGTGAAATTCAGAGTTCTGGAACAGGAGGCAGGCAGGCCCCTGCGCCTCCTGATGCAGGTAAGAACTCCTACCCTTCACTGCTGCTCAGACCTGGACCGCCACCCCCACCCCTCCCCATGTTCTGCCTGTGTTCTGGGACAGCTGGGGTCAGCTGGTGTGATGCTTTGGTGGTATGTCAGCCAGAGGTCAGAGACAGGTAGAAGGGCCCACTGGGGCTAAGGGGTAGGTTCCCAGGCATCTGAGTATCATAATTCACTGTGTCTAGAGCTTCCCCCTCAGGGTTGTGGGACACCTATTATGGTCTACATAGTTGACATTGATATATAGTCTGGCCTGTGAAGTGGGGTCCCATCGTGCTCAAGGTTATGATGAAGCAGAAATGGCTTAGCAAAGGCCTCAGGATAAGCAGTCACTTCCTGCTGGACTTGAACCCCTGTCTCTTTCATTGTTTAAGTCTTGGGTCTTGGTCCCAGTGGGAGGGAGCAGAATGAGTTTTGGGGTGGCCAACCAGGTGCTGAGTTGTATCTTGGTCCTAGTCCAAGTGTCATGTCTTTCAGATGCTGAAGCATCTGCAAGGTCATCCTCCCCGGCTCCCAGACGGAGTAGATCCTAGGATAGTGCATTACTGACCCAAAGGGACACGGAGCTCCCCATCACCATCCCTTTCTCAGGGAATCAGTGCTGCGTGGCCCGCTTCTCTGCTGGTCAACTTAGCTATCTCACAGCCAGAAGTTTGTCAGGGCCTAGCTGGGCTTGCTCTATAATTGCCTAGCCAAAGATTCCCCAGAGGGCCAGTCAGGCCCAGGATGCCAACCCTCAAGACCTTCCTTTATAGACACAGCTGAAGCATCCATGACCACCCACCCTACTAATAATTACCCTTTCCTTGCAGATAAACCCCTTGCCCTATAGCCATGTGGTGCACACCTACCGCCTGCCTAGCTCTGGCTGCCATCCCAAGCACTCCTGGGGTTCCCTGTGCCGAAAGCTGTTCTTCGGAGAGCTTATCTACCCCTGGAGGCAGAGAGAGGACAAACAAGACTGAGGATCTGGACACAGTCTACCCATAGCGACTGCACAACCATCGCGCTTCCTCTCTGCCAGGATAGCACTGACCATGGGTGGTTTATCTCAGGTCCTACATTGTCCAATTAGACACTGTGTACTGAATGTAGGCAGGCCTCGTCTTTGAGTTACTACTCTAGCTCTCAGGCCCTGTCAGTTCCATTCCTGCACGCCATCTCTCTAGCACAGTGGTTCTCAACCTTCCTAATGCTGCGACCCTTTCGTGTTATGATGACACCCAGACTTACATTTTCATTCCTACTTCATAATTGTAATCTTGCTACTGTTATGAATCATAATGTAAATATCTGTGTCTTCCTATGGTCTTAGGAAACCCCTATGAAAGCGTCGTTCAACCCCCAAAGGAGTTGCAACCCACACGTTGAGAATCACTGCACTAGCATCACCTATGTGAGGATTCCCTGGTTTGCTATAGTCATTGCACTGAGCCTGCTTCCCAGAAGGGCTCAGACTCTGGATATGCTAGCAGGCTTCCTTGACTGCTTTAGTGGGTGGGAGCACTCCTGGGGTACCTGGTACACTCCAGAAGCCTCAGCAGAATATTCCCATCTGGGGAACTGAGGCAGCTCCTGACCCCCTGCCCCAGCAAACTAATCCCTCACTCTGTGCTTCACTGGGTTTGCTTGTTGCTGCTCCCTGGAGATTGCTTTGTGAAGGTGCTGCTAATTGGCCGCTGGGTGCCCTTTGCTTGAAGTCAGACCATGTGGAGTAATTGGGTACCTGCCCACCTGGCTGCCCTTCTCTTGCTGAGTGCCCCATGTGGGAATAGACCTTTTGGCAAAATATTTTCTTCTCTCATTGACTCCTTACAGGACCAGACAGCTCCCATCTGGACAGGCACTTTTGTGGCTCAGTGTGTGAATGACCTTGGGGAGGTGGAATGGCCAAGGTTTCCTGCCACTTAGTAGGATCCCATGTGAACTAGTCCCTAGGGGGCAGGAAGCCTCACTGTCTGATGGTCTCGAAGTGTCCACTGCGGACAGGAAAGGTGCAGCCAGCCCTGCCTGTCTCTCAGGGGCATTTAGGACTATCTACATTGGTTCGTCTGTGCCTGCTTCCCTTTGCTCTAGGCCACAGCAACCCTTAAGCACCCAATGGAGGGTGTTGGTGAAGATGGATCCTGACCCTGTGGTGACAATAAAAACCTCTCATGAATTTGGAGTATCAGCTTGGGTGTGATTCAAGTCTGGCCAGGCTCTAGGTGGGTGGGCTGAATGGAGCATTGTCTCCATGACGACTGCCATCATTTCCTTCCCGAGGTTTTTCCAATAACTGCTGGGTGTCTCTGCAGCCCTAAGCACTTGAAGATATCTTAGATATCTTAGATGAACAAACCTAGGGCCTCAGGGCTTCTGGCCATAGCCTCACCCTGGTTCTAGGGGCAGGCATACAGTCTGGTGGAGAAGGGGTGTCGGGGGGGATGCTTTGTGTTTACTCTGAGCTCTGAGTATGTGAATTTCGTACATGACAGAGTACTGACCTGGACTGACAGAGTTTCTCTATGTAGCACTAGTTGTCCCAGAACTCACTGTGTAGACCAGGCTGGCCTCAGACTAAAAGATCTGCCTGCCTCTGCCTCCCGAGTGCTGGGATTGAAGGCGTGCACCACCACCACCCAATATGAACTAACATTACCATCTGCAGTCTTCAGATGACTCCAGGCCTGTTGTCCTGGTTATGCAGAGGAAACCCTTAGTGCTTTCTAGCTTAGGGCTCCACAAAGGAGCAGTAGAGGCCAGCTGGGAAGTGCCAGAGGGCCCTGTGTAGTCGTGCATCCATCCAGAGCTCACTGAAAGTGGTATCTGTCATCTGCAATACTGGAGGTCACACTTTAGGTAGGCCTCACAGCTGTCTTGCCTTGGACCTGGCCTACTTGGTAACCCTTTAGGGTCCATCTTCACGCAGGTGGCCATTTCCTGTGTATGCATTCCTTACCTACTGCCTGGCCACCCTGACACATCCTTTAGCTGCCTGTGTTCACCCCTTCACCCCTGGACTTCCATTAGGAGAAGGTGCTGAGCTCAGCCCAGCTGGCCCTTGTGCAGCCCTGTCATGAGATTTGCCTGGCAGCTGTCATTCTGTGCAGCAGAATACTGGGCTGTCTGCCCTTCTGGGGACCAGTCAGGACCTGGCACCAGAGCTGGCTGAAAGAACACTGGCATTGGAGCCACAAGAGTTTTTGCAGAGAGCTGCGTCTGTGGAGGTTTTTCTGATTATTCTCAGATATAGCTCATGCATTTGTAACAACAAGGACTGTTGTCTCTGTGGGCATTACCTCGGTAGACAGGTGCCTAGTGCTGTCAGACTGGTGGCTTTTCCCAGGAGCTGCCAGGGTTCCTATCACAAGCTGCCTTCCTTTGTAACTAAAAGCTTTGAAATCTGCTCTCCTAAAAGATACAGATTTTTGATTGTGAATGGGTACTATTGAAATTTGATCCACTTACTAACTCTACCTAGACCTGGAGCTTGCTGTGCAGATCAGATTAGCTTCATGAATTTGCCTGTCTCCCAAATACTGGGATTAAGCTTTGTGTCACCATGCCTGACTTTACCCGGTGTAACTAAAAGCTTGTCTACAGATATGTGGGACATGAAAATGGCCTGCCCTCCTCATTCTTTCTCCACTAACTGCAATGTCCATCCAGGTGTCTGGATCTGTCTACTATGAGAGGTTTGTGGGACCATTCCTTGCTGCCTAGCTAAGGCCAGGACTTCTGAGTAATTGAAACTTCTATTTTGAAACAGGGTCTCATGTATCTCAGGCTGGTCTCAAGCTGGCTATGAAGCTGAGGATGATTTTGGCTGCTGATCTGGCTGCCTCTACTTCTTGAGTGTTGGGATTACAGTTTTGTAACACACAGTTATGCAGTGCTAAGGAGCAAACCCAGAGTATAACACGTGCTAGACCAACTATCGGCTGAGTTCTGTTTCCAGCTCAACTGAATTGTTTGTGGGTACTTCTGAGTTTCCTGGACATGGGTTGCAGGACCCAGGGTCTGTCCCTTTGTATGGTTCCCAGAGCTCTCTGAGGACTTAGGGTCCCACCCAGAGTGAGGAAGTTTGTCTTAGTCTGTTCTAATTATAGCAAAATGCAAGAGACCAGTTTATGGATAGAGGTTCATTTTGCTTGTCCAGAGGCTGTGAATCCAATCACACAGTCAGCAGCATCTGATTATGGGCCTTTTTTGTCAAAACAGTATGATACCAGGCATCACATGGTGAGAACAAAGCATGTGTGCTAGCTCAGCTCTCGTCCTAAAGCCACTAATGCCACCTTGGGAGCCACCCTCATGACTTCATCAATGTCTTACCACCCATGAGTCCTGCCTCACAAATTGTGAAAAAGGTGTGATTCACCATGCTGGCTCAGTCCACTCAGACTCAAAGTCCGTCCTGTTTATGTAAATATTCTCAAAGAAAGCCTCAAAATAAAGTATAACCAGTTCTCTCAGTGTTATAATATACTCAAGTCAATACCTGAATTCACCTGCCATGGGCTGTCTGTGATGTACAGTCTCTGGAAAGGGGGACTGGGCTTCTCCCCACCATCCGTTCCAGAGAGTCTCAGCATCTGTAGATGAGCATCACTGTTTCAAGGCTTACATCTCTGAAGAAAGGCTCTTACAGACATTACTGCTAGTTCAGGAGGTGAGAGCCATCAGAGCATAGGCTGGCCTCAAGTCTGGGCACAGTGGCCTCTACAGCGAAGGATCTTCCTGAGAAGCAGGTTCTGGTTCTTTAGGGACTCAGTCCTCAACTCCTCATCAGCCGAAGGTCAGGACTTTCTGAGTTTCTGTTGACCTGTGGATGGGTGTGATGTTCTTATTAATCTCCTGTGACCCAGAGTCCAGCCAATGGCCACTCCTGGGCAAAAAAAAAAAAAAAAAAAAAAAAAAAAAATGTAGCCTGAAGAAAAGGTACAGGTAAGAACTTCTGGGATCCTTTGAGATTAAGTGTGAGTTGAGAGCCAGACAGTGGTGGCGCATGCCTTTAATTCCAGCACTCGGGAAGCAGAGGCAGGTGGAGGCAGGTGAATCTCTGTGAATTTGAGGCCAGCATGGTCTTCAGAACTAGTTCCAGGACAGCTTGAGTTGTTACACAAAGAAACCCTGTCTCAGGGAGAAAAAAAAAAAGTGAGCTGAGAGTCCTGCTGGAAGGCCTCAGTGTGGTTCTGCACTCCTGGGCCCAGGAGCCTCCACCCAACATACCCTGACCAAGAGAATAGCAGGAAACCCTGTCCCTGAAGGCAGGTGAGGAGAGCTCTCTTACTACTTCCCTGCTACTGGTCTCTCACAGAAGCTTCCCTGAATAATGTATCAAATCATGTGGCAGTGTTCACAGGGTCAAGTGCTCATAAAGGCCATGTCTTCAACTTTGGAGGGGGATGGTCACTTAGTGTGTGGCTGCCTTGAAAGGTACCTGCTGCTGGAGGCAAGGTCTAGATCCAGCAATCCCTTGGGGGAAAAGAGGAAAGACCCCTCTATGTCTGTCTGTCTGTCTGTATGTTTGAGCAGGGTTTCTCTAGGCTAGGTCTTGAACTTGAGACAGTCCTCCTGCTTCAGCTTCCCAAGTGTACTGGGATTAGAAGTGTGAGCCACCATGCCTAGTTGGTATATGTGTGTGTGTTGCTATTCTCTTGAATGATTGTTCACTGACCTCCATTCTATACAATCTGGGAACACCAATCAGTGAAATTGTCACACAGCTAAAGAAGCAGTTTTAGTGCGGGAGTCTGGTAGCTGTCCTGGCTTTTCCACATGCTTGTCCCACTATGGCTCAGCTTCTGCTGTAAACTGTACCTGCTGTTCTGTGGCCACCGGACATGGCAACCCAGCATCGCCCAGCTTGGCCATTGTTGGCCTGAGGATCTAAAAGGGTTTATTTATAATTCTAGAAATAATGTATGTCTGTGTGAGTGTATGTGAATGTGAATGTGGGTACCCAAGATGGGCAGAAGTGAGCATTGGATCCCCTGACAATGGAGGTGTAGGTGTTGTGAGTTGTGTAGGGATGTGGTACTAGGAACCAAACTCCAGTCCCGCACAAGTGCAGCAACCATTCTTAACAGCTCAGCCATCTCTCCAGCACCATCCTTCTAATCCAGGGTTTTGTTTTTGTGGCCCAAACTGGTCTTGAACTCATGGCAATCCTTCTGCGTCATCCTTCTGAGTACTAGGGCTATAGAGGCAATCGGTCTGTTGGGGAGCAGGTTCTTGCCTGGTCCTGTTCCTTACCTTCCCAGCAGTCAGGGAAGATGTCAGCTGTGGACAGGCTCAGTACCGCATGGGCTCCTGATCACTGTGGTAGCACCCTGACTTTTCCTGTAGACTTGTATTTCAGAAAGTGTTGACTGTTCAGTCGTCATATGAGGAAGCAGCATCCAAGTCCCAGGGGGTGCATCTGAGTCAACTTTGCTAGAAACGTATCTTCCCAAGCGGCTGGGATTATAAATTTGTGCCATCACACACAGCTTATTATTTTCTCTTTTTTTTTTCTATATTGAGACAGGGTTTCTCTGTGTAACAACTCCGGTTATCTTGAAATTTGCTTTGTAGACCAACCTGGTCTCGAACTCAGAGATCTGCCTGCCTCTGCCTATGGAGTGCTAGTATTAAAGGTGTGCACCACTATTGCCCAGCTCTTAAGACACGGCTTCCTTTTCTGACCTGGAACTCTGTAGACCAGGCTGGTCTCATACTCAGAGATCCACCTGCCTCTGACTCATGAATTCCAGTATCAAATTGCTTGGCTATCACCTCTGGCCAAGATTCACTCCTTTTTAAAAAATGGATTAGCCAGGCAGTGGTGGCACAGGCCTTTAATCCCAGCACATGGGAGGCAAAGGCAGGTGGATCTCTGTGATTTAGAAGCTAACCTGCTGGTCTACAAATCGACAGCCAAAACAATAAATAAATAAATAAATAAATAAATAAATAAATAAATAGTATTTTATGTGAAGGGTGTTGTGGAATATTTTTTTTAATTTTATGATTTATTTATCTTTTATTTTATGTGCATTGGTGTGAAGGTGCCAGGTCCCCTGGAACTGGATTTTCAGACAGCTGTGAGCTGCCATGTGGGTGCTGGGAATTGAACCCGGATCCTCTGGAAGAACCGTCAGTGCTCTTAACCGCCGAGTCATTTCTCCAGCCCCGGAATATTATTTTAAGTAGGCAAAGATGTGTTACATTTGTTTATGCTACAACTGTGCATAAACACAGTTTATTATTACTTTATTAATATTACTTTAACTGTGCAAAGGTGTGTTACATTTTTTGTTTGTGCTTTATTTAATTAGGTAAAGATGTGTTGCATTTCTTTCACCTTGCCTGCCTGAGGAACCTGGTTGGTCTAATAAAGAACTGAAAGGCCAATAGCTAGGCAGGAGAAGACAGGCAGGGCTGCAAGGCAAAGAGAATAAGTAGGAGAAATCTAGGTCCAAAAGAAGAACGAGAGGAGAACGAGGGTGACATCTAGGACAAGAAGCCAGGCAGATGCCAGCCAGACACAGAGAAGCAGGGAGGGTAAGATATACAGAAGATATACAGAAGAAAGGTAATAAGCCCTGTGGCAAAAGGCAGATAAAGAGTTTAAATAAAAAGAGCTAGCCAGAAACGTGCCTAAACTAGGTTGAACATTCAAAACTAATATGTCTGTCATGGTTTGGGAGCTGGTTGATGGCCCAAAAGAAAAATCCTGGTACCGAAGGGTGCTTTGCCTGTTGTGTATGTCTGTGATCACACGTGTGCCTGGTGCCTGTGGAGGTCAGAAGATGTAAGATCCCCAGAAACCAGAGTTACAGACAGTTGTAAGTCTTCACATCTGTGCCGGTGTTGATGTGCCAGCATCAAATGCTCTGACGTGCTGAGTCAACTCTCCGTCTAGCCTGTTATCCGTATGTTCAGGAAGTGTGCACAGACAAGCATGTGTGGAGGTCAGAGGACACCGTTCAGAAGCCAGTTCAGGTTTTTCCACCTTGAGGTGGAAACAGGGTTTCTCCTGTTCCATCGCTTGCTGCTTATTCAAGGCTAGCTAGCCCCAGAACTTCTGGACAAATTCTGGCTTTACTTCCTTTCTTACAATAAGAGCCGGGGTGGGGGGTGGGGGAAATTACAGATGGAAAGCCACAGGAGAGAGCGCGGACTCATATCTTCAGGCTTACATCGCAAGCGCGTTGGCCCTAATCTGCGTTTACTTTTTGAGTTTCTTGCAATGGATGGCATGGCTTGAGAATGCACTCATGAAGAACGATGTCCGTGGTCCTCCAGTTTTAGAACTGGCCGACAAAGTGCACCTGCGACGGGTTGCCCACCCTGGGAGTCCGTCGGGCCAACGCTGTCCGTAGCAGGTTCAAGCCTTCAGGATCCCCACTGAGCCCCTGGAAGTACAGCTCAGAAGAGGACTTCAGCAGTCAGCCGACGGCCTAAGCTCTCGGCGGCGGCTCCGCCCACTCCCCAGCCAGGAGGAAGTCCCGCCTCTGAGAACAGCCCACCTGGGAGAGAGCCTCGCCCCCGCCGCGAAGATCGCTAATTGGCTGCCCCCGCCCTGCCCCCGGGGAAAGCGAGCCCGAGGTTGTACATCCAGGTCGCGTTTCTTTCCTTCTGGGGTCTAGGAGAGCAGCCACCGCCGTTTGGTAGATAGCCTGGCCGTCCCGCATTCAGCCATGTCGCCTTAGGCAGCAGCTATCGCTATCCTGCGGCTTGTCCACGAAGGGGGAAGGGTAGACTTGTGCAATGTTTGACTCTTGATTGGCGAGGAGGAGGAAAGGGGTGGACCTAGAAGGTTATGATCGATAGGAGACGGCAAAAATGCCTTAGCAGCAGTAGCCAATAGTGATGGCGAGGGGGCGGGAGGCCAGGGTGTTGCAGGTCCGTGAACCCGGCCGCGACGGCTCTGAGGTAGTCTGCAGGAAGCAGTAGGGCAGACGGACGTGCAAGGCGACCAATGATTCAGGAAAGTCAGGAGGAAATGACCAATGGTCACAGTGAGGAGGCGGGGAATAGCCAGCCACCGCAACACTGTGTACGAAACGGCGGGGCGGGGACTGCGTTGACGAACAAGGGTATAGACCAACAGTGGTGGGAAAGAGGGTGGCAGGAGACCAATAGTAGTGGCGAATGGGTAGGGCGGGGCGACCGGGGGCTCAGAGGCACTGTGTGTGTGGGGAGACGTGGGGGCGGGGCGACCGTGACGGCCAGGCTGCCAGGCCAATGGTCCGGGGAGGGCCGGCGGAGGGTGGCCAATGGCGGCTGCGCATCCGGGGGCGGGGCTGCGGAGCTGCGCGGGGCTGTGCGGGAAGCGGCGGGCGGCGGCGGCTTGGAGACTGAGGTGAAGCTGGCGGCACTGGGGCGGGTGCACTGGGGGCGGTGGCCAGTGGGCGGGAGCATTAGCGTGGAGACCGCACGGCCGCTCACCAGCCTTCGCCCGCAGGTCAGGCGGCGGCGCCGTGGGCCGCGGTGCGGCGGGCGGGAGGATGGGCACCCAGGGCAGCCCAGTGAAGAGCTACGATTACCTGCTCAAGTTCCTGCTGGTGGGCGACAGCGACGTGGGCAAGGGCGAGATCCTGGAGAGCCTCCAGGACGGCGCAGCCGAGTCTCCATACGCCTACAGTAACGGTAGGCCGGGTTTGACGGTGGGCGCGCGGGGCGGGAGCGGCCTGGCGCGGGCGGCCTTTGCGCGTGTCGCTGCGGTCCCCTCCGGTCCTGTCCCGGAGATCTGTCGGAAAGTGGGCGCGGGCCGGGGTGACGGCGCCCGGCTAGTAAGAGTCGGCAAGTCTTTGGAGTCTCCTGGGGCCTAGAATGGGCCGTGCAGCAGATACCGCTCGATGGGCCGGGTCCTCATCGCACTGCCCCTCAGCAAACGCTCAGAGACACCGCACCCTGTGCGGGGAGAAAATACATCGGCCGCGATGTGATTCTTGTTAACTTCCGGGTGCATGACAAAAAATACACAAGGTAGATTGCATCATTGGCACTTGCCTGAGCTTGTCTCTTAATTTGGGTATTTAAGGTAAAATTGTAGTTAACAGTGGGTGGGACTAGATCACAGGCTACTTGGGCTGCTGACTCCGGAGGAATTAATGTCCAGTGGGCCTTCCGTTCTTATATCACTGGGTGCGTTTTACCTTCCTGATCTCTTCCTGGGTCCCTTTTCTCTGCCTCCTTACCTCGTTCTCTGGGGTCTTGTTAGTCCTTCAAGCCCTGGCTATTTTGTAAATAACAGTTGAGCGTGTGAGCAAGGCATCTCCCACTCTTTGGACTTAGGACTTGTCCAGGGTGATGAGCACTAGGACTTTGGTGGAGGACCCTTCATTCTGAGCAGCAGTGTTGAACCTGCTCTATATCTCCCCAAGCTCCTGCTGTCGTCCTCCATCTACTGCAGACATCAAGGGCAGGAAAGGAAGAGCCATGGTTTTATTTACTGGCGCATGTCAAGGGACCTCTGCACCAGCCAGGCCACCTTGACTGGCATTTGACTGGATGTCTCAGGGTGATAGTCCTGCTCAGAGAGGCTTTAGGGCTGCCTTTCCAGCAGGGGAGTATGGAAAGGGATGGGCTTGCCTTCAGAAGCGCTTTGGGGCAGGGGGCCACAAGCTCTCTCCATTTCTGTCTAGCACCACCAGTTTCAACTGTATGTACACACAACCTCCAATTGGACCCTCTTTCCTCAGCTTCTCTGTCGACTATGTATTGCCCTATTTCCTGTGATGTGCTAACTGAAGTGGGGCCAGTAGCACTTAAAGAGTATAGAGATGTGAGACTGTGAGCTGCCATTCACCAAATGCCTTTACACTACACAAGCTGTAAGGCCAGGGCCCACTAGCAGGTCCTTGTGTGACTCCTACAGTGTGCAGCAGAGAGGGAAGAGTGCTGAACTGTAGCAGCATGTTTCTTGTGTCGGGTTGAAATGCAGATAGCATACCAGCTCTTTGTGCTGGGAGCCTTGGGTCCCTGACCCAGGGACCATTCTTTACTGAGTGAAGTTGGTGGATCTGAGAACCCTTGGCCCTCTCACAGAAGAGGCGTTTGGAAGTGATAAAGTAGTTGGTTCTGGAGACTGAGCACAGTGTGTTTGCTGTTGAAAGAGCTGGACTTTCAAGGATAGGTAAATGTTTCATTTTCCTCCTCATTATTAAAAATCTTCAGTCTGTGCAGTGGTGGTGGCACACACCTTTAATCCCAGCACTTGTCGGGCAGAGGCAGGTGGATCTCTGTGCGTTTGATGCCGGCCTCGTCTACAGAATGAGTTCTAGAATAATCAGGGCTACACAGAGAAAACCTGTCTCAAAAAACAAAACAAAATCTTCAGGCCAGACAGTGGTGGCGCATGCCTTTAATCCCAGCACTTGTCGGGCAGATACAGGTGGATCTCTGTGAGTTTGAGGCCAGCCTAGTATACAAAGTGAGTTCCAAGCCAGCCAGGACTGTTACATAGAGGAATCCTGTCTCGAAAAACAAAAAACCAAAACAAAACAAAAAACAAAAAATCTTCAATATGGGAGCTGGAGAGATGACTCAGTGATTGAGAGAATGGGCTGCTTTCAGAGGACTCAGGTTCAGTTCCTAGCACTCACACTGTCTGTAACTCCAAGATCTGACACCCTTGCATAGACATACATGCAGGCAAGACACCAGTTCATATAAAAGAAAAATAAGTACAAAAAATAATTTAGAAAAAACTCTCAGTTTGTATATTTAGCCTTTTTTTTTTTCAAGGTACAGGGCTCTTCTGATTAGAGGTGGGTGGGCCTGCCGCTTGATATTGGCTGCTGAGCTCCATTTTGATCACAGTCTTAACATCTCGTCTAGCTTGTTCCTCAGGTGTGAACATCGCTCTCTCCCTGACTTCACAAACATGTGAGTCATCAAAACAGCTTTTTTTTTTTTTTAATTAGCACTGGCACCTGAAACAGTGACATTATGATACTGGAACACATGCCTAGCATCTGCAGGAGCCCCTAGGTCTGGTGATACTGATTATTTGTGGAGTTGGAAACACTGGGGCTTTGAAGGTGCAGCAGTGACTCCAGAACAGTCTCTTCTTCTAGATGGAGCAGGACGGATGTTTTTCAGAGAGCATTCTCAGGGGATTTATACTCCATAGCAAAGGCATTGTGGATTCTCAATTATGGGGACATGAAGGGGAGGACCATGTGTTCTGTGAGCAATTTCTGCTGTTCTCATGTATGGCCCTGGAATGATAGGTCCATGTTGGCCTCAAGTCAGCCAACTGGGTATTTACCCTTGAGCCCAGGAAACATTATTGCTACAGCACACAAGATTGTCCTTGTTTGTGTTACGAGCTTGAACATCCTCAGTTAAGACAATTACATCTTGCCCTAGCTCCTACAAAGATTCCTGAGTGTTAGGTCCTTCAGGAAAATCCCCTGTGGTTTACATATTCATGGCCTGAAAGATCCACATCTGTTAATGAGTCCATGGGTGTTATTTCATTTCTCTGTTCCTTTGGGAGTTAGTGTTTGTAGAAGGAAGCTGCGGAGTGATGCCATTGTCCTTTGAGCCAGGAGTCGGGAAGGAAGCAAGTTACAGGACAGGCCAGCATTGGGTTTTGCTGTGAATGTTGAAATTTGATGGTTATAGAGATGTCATGATGCATGTACCCTAAGTGAGGATAATGTGTGTTGTTGTCACAACATGCTGGGAGGTCCCTGCTACACTCAGGGCTGTGTTGTCCAATCAGTGACCCAGAGGCCAGCAACATTCTTGCTAATCCTGGCTCCATGTTTCTTCTCATTTGGGTTAGTCCATTTTTCTCTAAGTGACAGGTTCAAGGGTTTTGTTTTGCTTATTGGTCTTTTTTTTTGGTTTTCTGAGTCAAGGTTTCTTTGTGTAGCTTTGAAGCCTTCCTGGAACTTGCTCTGTAGACCAGGTCGGCCTCAAACTCACAGAGGTCCACCTGTCTCTGCCTCCTGAGTGCTGGGATTAAAGGTGTGCGCCACCACCACCTGACTTCAAGGGGAATTTTAAATGTTTTATTATTATTGTTATTATTATTATTAGTGTATGTATGTGTGTGTGTACTGAACTGCACATGCTATGTTACTCACGCAGAGGTCAAAATAAAGCTTTTGGTCAGACATGGTGATATATGCCTTTAATCTTAGCACTTAGGAGGCAGAGGCAGGCAGATCTCTGTGAGTTCAAGACCAGCCTAGTCTACGTAATGAATTCAGGACAGCCAGAGCTATATAATGTCTCAAAGATACCAAAATAAAATCGGTAAATAAGATGAAAAAAAAAAGACTGCTTTTGGGAGTTGCTTCTCTCTTCCACCTTTATGTGGGTTTTGGGGATCGAACTCAGGTCAGGCTTAAGCAGCAGGCACCGCATGAATGTTTTGTCTACACGTATGTCTGTGTGTCATGTGTATACCTATTGCTTATGGAAGCCAGAAGAGGAAATCAAGGTCTTGGGACTGTTGTTACAAATAGTTGTAAGCCGCCACATGGGTGCTGGAAATTAAATCCAGGTTCTCCTTAAGAGCAACAGGTACTCTTAACTGATGAGATAACTTTCCAGCCCCCCCCCCAAGGGGAAACTTAAAACACTCATATACTCCATGTCTCATCCATTTGCTTCATCTCCAGCTCTCGCACGAAGCTTGCATAGACCCCTCTTTCTTTTTTAGTCATCTGTTTTTGAGACAGGGTCTTACTCAAGCTGGCTTTGTACTTGCTACCCTCCTGCCTCAGCCTCCCTAGTGCTAGAATTGCAGATCCTCTGTGCCTGACCTAAATGTATATTTCCGAGCGAATGAACAGCCTGTGTACAGCTTCCCTATGCTGACTGTTACTTGGTGCTGGTTCATGTGATCACTATGGTAACCCCTCACAGACCTTTCTTTTCTCTGTTTTACTGTAGATTCTCTGGGGTAACTTACTGGAGTGGGGGTTGTCTGTCTTCCCTATGTTAGATGACAGATTTTCTGGCAGACTGTTGTCCCAGGAGGAATAGGAACAGTCACTGGAATAACAGCTAATGCCTCCAGCGTGTGGTTTGTGCCAGGCATGCTTATAAGGGTGGCTCTGTTCATCATTTGATCTTCAGGACCATGATTCCCATTTTATTGATGAGGCTCTCAGGAGCACAGACTGTTTCCTGGGTGGTATGGTCCCTGGGTTCCTGGTACAGGGAGCTGGGCAGACCTCAAACAGTGGAGCAGTGACACTTTGTCGTTTTCTTCTCTTTCCCTTCATTGTGCCCGGGGTTGCCAGACAGTCACTGCTTCTGCACACTTTGAGATCCACGCCTTGGAAGGCCTGTCCCAGATCCTACCTGACCCAGCTATCATCTGGGAAGCCACATCATCCTTACTGAGAGTTGTCGCTTCTTGACAAGCCATTATAATTTGTCACAGGCCTGCAAGTGGTGACTTGCTTGCTCCATTCCCAGAGAAGCATACTGTCATCCACCATGAGAATAGTCTAGGCCTTCTCATTGTGCTTGTGTACACCATCACAGGGCCGAGCAAATTCTGCCCTGGGCATGTAGATCACCTCCTGGCGGGTTGGTGGCCTTTTGTTTGCTGTAACTAGGTCCCTTTTTCTCACAGTGCATGTACCTTCACCTCAACCTCATCATTTCATTCATTTGTTCAGCCATATATTTGTGGATATCTTACAATGCACCCAGCTGTAGGCCAGGAATTCAGGGTACAAGGCAGAACAGATGAGAGACAGTTGGCTTTTATTAAATTTTTGTTGTTTCTGAAACAGGGTCTCACTATGTAACCCTGGCTGGCCTTGAACTTGAAGTGATCCTCCTGCCTCTCCTGAGTGCTAAGATGATCACCACTTACTAGAATATTTGTTTTTTGTTGATCCTTAGCATTGTCATAAGCAGGACCAAATGAATGCTCAAATAGCAAGTACACAGCAAGACCCATCCGCTTTCTGGTAGTATTGTGTGGTCACATTTGAGATTGTTATGTTGCATATATAATGTCATCTTTTCCATCAGTGTGATTGTTTGTGGCTTGGAGGTGATCTAATTTTAACGGCGTTTCAGGAAGGAAACAGTTTCAGGGAGTTAAGTGGGCGGAAAGGACATGAAGGGAAGGAACTAGCCTTGGCAAGTCCTTTTACCTCCTGTTCTTTTTGAAGATTGAAGCTGGAAAGGTATAAAATTGCTTGATCCTTGCAAAGCTGCCCTTACTCAGCCCGAAACTAGGACACATTGAACAGGAAGCTGTGGAGCTGTACATTGGCCAGAGCTTCATCTTCTTTGCTATCTAGGAGTGCAGGGAATATCTTCAGCATTTAGCCTGCTGGCTGAGAGAAAGTTGAAGACAAGAAGGAAGGCCACCAGCCTGTAAAGCAGGTGTTGGGGATCAGCAATGAGAAGGTGATGGGAAACAGAGCGTCCACAGAGAGATGGGCTGGCTGGGCCAAGCAAGACCTGTGTCTAGGGGACCGTGCAATGGCAGGAGATAGATGGAAAACCAGACCCTCTGAATCCTTGTATCAGTGATGGTAAATGAATATGGTAAGCTCAGATTTTGAACTTAAAGGGTAGAGGAGGTGTCCTAGTCATCAGCAGATCTGGTAATGACAGGTGACTCTCACCAGTGTGTGACTCTTTTGTTATGGTCAGAATATCAAATGTAGCATTTATCTGTGGACGCTTGTCCTTCAGAAAGTAGAGAGGATGGGAATAGTGGAGAAGGGAGGGTCTGAACAGGAAGACAGAACACTTGTTCTTGCAGAGAATCTTGGTTTGATTCCCAGCTCCAACATGGTGGTTCAGGCATCTGTAACTCCAGTCCCAGGGGATCTGACTTCCTCTTCTGACCTGAGGGCACCAAGTGTGCAGGTGGTACACATACATACATGCAGGCAAAACATTCACACACATAAAAATAATTAAAATAAAAGGAAGTATTAGATGGGAAGTGATATGGTCAAGCCCCCAGATGGCAGTGAGGGAGGAGAGATGGACTGTGGTTTCTGGAGGGGTCTTATAACCGATGTATGCCATCGGTGCTGTGCCAGGAGGGTGTGAACTGCAGAAAGGGCTGTGCTTCACCAGAGTTGATCCTGTGTTTCTGGATGACAAAAGAAGCAGAGCAGCCTTGGTCTCCAGTGGAGGTTGTCCTGAAGCCAAACTGTACAAACTTAGATCTTTACATAATGACACATGCCCGTAACTAACCTTGGTGAAGGACATCTCTGTCCTGAGAGGGATATCCATCCTAGCAACTGAAAAAGAGCAGAGGCTAGAACTGAGTACTGGAATGGGATAGGTAACCTCATAGTTTATGAACTATTTCGAAGAATTGACAGCCAAATGCCAGAAGTTCTGGGCTGGTGAGTTTAATGTCAGCTTTGGAGGAAGAGCTAAGCCATATGATGGATAACCATGTGTTTGTGTGCCTAGAGGCCAGACTGCTTCTTCTGCTCAGTTGTGGGGTGTGTAGGGGTGGGTGGGTTAGGTTGGATGCTATTGCTGAAGTGGACCTGGTTCCTTCCAGATGTGCACACTGTTGTACGTTACTTGGTACTTGTAGACATCTTTCCATTGTCCTTAGGCAAAAGTGTTGTCTGTTAACCTTTTAGGTAGTTAATAGGGTAAATGCCTCAGGATTCAAGACACTTTAAACCTGTGTGAAACTGAGCAGTGGTGGTGTACAGCTTTAATCACAGCACTCGCGAGGCAGAGGCAGGCAGATCTCTGTGAGTTCGAGGCTAGCCTGGTCTACAGAGCGAGTTCCAGGACAGCCAGGGCTGTACAGTGAAAAACCCTGTCTCGAAAAACAAAATAAAACAAAACAAATAGGGCTGGAGAGATGGCTCAGTGGTTAAGA